>NW_022280224.1:235409-240013 GCF_004355925.1 Anarrhichthys ocellatus | reverse complement strand
AAGAACAGATACTACACTTGATCTTAGCCAAAAGGCCGAGAAGCGATACCGGTACAGCGTCGGAGGTGAGGAAGTCATTATCCGCACAGTCAACCTCACTGACGGGTCGGGAACTCAACTACAACGTTTGAATCACATATGAAACAAGAACAATGTACAATAGTAATAATGTCCCACTGGTGCTGTTTAGTTTGAGATATTTATATTTAACTTGTGTTCGCAAATGCGTCTTCTTGTTTCTTTCCGGACACGTGGTACGCTGTAGTCCAATCAGGAAGTAGAAAAAAACGATAAATATCATTTCTAATTTGCAGACACGCTGGAATAAATATTGTGTTTCTACAAGTATATTCTTTCTTAAATAGCGTGTAACGAACTTGTTCCGTTGATAAAAGTTATGTTTTTACGCTTCAAAACTCACTTCACGACAACAAACACAGCTGTGTCTCTAGTGGAGGAGAGCTAACAGCACATTTCACCTCTTCAGCCTCACACACACAGTTAGTGATGAAAACACAGCAACGCAATCGATCATCAGTTATTTAAGTTACCGAAGACGTCCCGTTAACGTGACTCACAGAGTAGAATATAAACAGTGAGGTCATAATAGAGGATGCTAGCGGCTCTAATGTGTACTGTTAGCTTCTTAGTGAGGTCATCATAACATTTACAGACCTGACTGAAGTGTAAGACCATGTAATAGCAGAATAAGCGTGGAGTAATAATTATAATGTGTCCCACAACCTAGAAACAAATACAACGCTGTCAACTGCACTGGTCTGTTAGTTTAATAATACGCAGAATTAACTCGTTATAATACTGTGATAGTGACAAACATGGACGTGTCATTAAGTAACGTTAAATGTTAGTAACTTGTTACCGGCTGTAATGGCGGCTTGAAGTAAGTCTGGACTTCCGGTAAGATAAAACTAACATGTCACTCTGACGATACAGTATTGACACGACTTAATTCTTACAATGTAGAGTTAATAATGTAGCATGAAGACAAAATATATTTTATTTTTACACGATAGCTAGGAGCTAGCATTACTTAGCTAACAGCTAGCTAGCTTTATCAAAACACACATGCTGCGGTGAAACACCCTAAATAGCAGACAACAATTTGGCTTCCTTATAATAGTTATGGGAACAGTGCACGCGCTATTAATTCTAAAAGAAATGTCGAGTTATTTAGTCAAAATGAACTTACTGAAGGTTGTCTTCAACAAAAGCTAATTGTTGAGTTATTCCTGAGGCAAACAGCAGCGGTGTGTGAGGTGCGCTTGACCGTGTGCAAAATGACGTCATCTTTACCCCAAACATTTAGCGTTAGCTAACATTAGCTACCTCGTAATAAGACATTTAAACAATATTCCAACAACTGTACTCTTTTAAAAACAATGTGCAAATAACACGTTGATAACAGAATATTTGTTTGTGAGTATTTTAGAGAAAATGATCGGGACCAGTTTGTGAACAAGAACCGGTTTAATCCAGCTAATCTGTTCACATTCTGATATTATATTGAGAGGTATCTAATGTACTTAGTTTAACCAAATGTGTGTATTGTGTGTATAATTATCACTATATACATTATAGAGTCACGTGTTATGATTGGTCAGTTTGACTACAGACTCCTAATTGGATCTGATGAACCGACTACTGACCACCAATCACAAGTCGAACTGTAACTATATGAATATATAGTATAACGCTCAAGATATATGAATTTAGAGTTGTGATTCTACCTACAACAGTTACTTTACAGTATTTCTGGTGAAACTGAAATAATTTATTCTTTATAATAATTTATAACAATCACTGTTTATACTGCCCAATTGTCTTTTGGTCATTTGGAAAAATCCCTTTAACGTGTATATATTATCCATCTATATTATCAAAGACCAGAGTATTTAAGAACTACAATGACGTCTGTCAGCGTGTTTTTTGTCTCCGTTGTTATCTGTAAGGCAGCGCTGCCTCCCAGGCTGTGGTTATGACGGGTATACGGAATATGGAATAATAGAAGATCCATATTTCTGATGTCTTACTGGCGTGATGACATGCACACTCTTAGTTTTGCCATGAGTAAAAACATGAAACGTATCCAAAGGGAAGCTGAACAGTTGATCAGATATCAGAGGAATCAGTCAGTGTTGTAGGCTCAGGAGTTATGCGATATGATATATGAGTTAACTTTATAAGAACTCTCCCTCAGAGATCTCTCATCTAATCTGTAATCAGGGTTTAGCAGTTGTCATCCTGCTCTGACACTTCCTCCTCTTCTTCCTCCTCCTCTTCCTCCCTGGGTGCTAAAAGGATATCAATGGCCTGTTGTACGTTCATTGTTATATTAGTAATTTATTATTATAATATAACAATAATATTTTGTTGTTGTGGTGTTACTCTACAAGTGTATGTGTGACCCTCATAATCTGCTCCATTAACCCAGATGCCTCTGTGAATCGTCAGCAGGCCGCAGTGAGAGCGACCAAAGAGGCCGGTGACTACCGGGAGAAGAGACCGGTCTTCTTCAACCCTCCACAGGAGCTGCTGGACCAGACCTCTTCTCTGGCCCACGCAGAGAAGCTCCTTCAAGCAGAGGTTGTCCCTGAACCATCGCGTCAGCTGTGTCTGGGAAAGCTGGTGGTTCCATTTGGCCAGTATGAAAACGCTCCATTCCACTGGTTTGTGGTGAACGATGTGGGCTACATGAAGCAGTAAGCATGTTATATTATCATTATTTAGCAATACCAATGTAGGCTATGCAGTTTAAATACAATTGTTATCTGTTTGCACAAAAACTATCATCAGTGTTTATTATACATCTTTGCAAAGTTTCTTTACTCATTATCTCAAGCGCAGTGATATTAATGATATAAGTACTAAGTTGATGTGTATGATTCCAGCATGCTCGACAAACACAGATCAGAGGTAACAAACCCACAGAGAAAGAGAAAGGGGGAGAACCAGTGGGTGGAGGACTACCTCACTGAGTACACAGAGAGCTTCTCACAAGTCTCCAGTCTACTATGGAGATCACACAGAGGACCTCCAGTCCTGTGAGGAGGTGCTGAACACACCAGTGACCCACATCACAAGTGTACAGATGAAGAGGTTCAGGAAGTTTATCAAGGAGAAGGAGCCAGTGAGTGTTCATCTGATTATTATTATAGTAAATGAAAATTGTTCAAATGACTGATATTTAAAGAACCTCTGCTAAATGTATTTGTTGGCTTTTGGTAATTAATAACCGATAGGTCATAAAATAGTTACTTTACATTTGTTCCCCAGCATCCAGCTAGCAACAAGTGTGATCCCTTATCGTGGTCATCATCAGGTGATGACGCTGAACTGGTTTCTGCAAGCCTGGCAAAACCCCAATGGAACCCATCTGCTGACATTCTCTGGCTCAAAGAGGACACAGAACGAGGCCTGTTCACCAAGTTTAAATCTTTAAGGACATCACTGGTCAGTTTATTAAGAGGAGACGATGATAAAATCAGACCGTATGTGGTTTTAGCCACCAGAACCTCCTGGTACGTCAAGGGTGCTCTGCCAACTCCACAGCTCTTTTTTCGGAGCCGCGTCTTTGTGTGGCGCCCTGTTGGTGTTTGGAGATACTCCCTGAAGAGTCCTCGAGGTGATGACTGTGTGGGTCAAGGACGGAATGTGCACCTCTACAAGTCTGGCTCCCACCACCGTGTATAACTCACTTCACTTGTGTATAGTGACGTTATATATATATACAGTACATACATACAGTATATATCTATATACATTATGTATGTATGTATATATATATATATTAAATATGTAAATAATATATATGATATATATGTATATATACATGTATTTGTATATTATGTATGTATTTATTTATTTATTTAATAATAATAATAATAATATTTTTTTAGATTAAGCCTAATAATAGACACTTAGTACAGGCAAATAATGAAGTGAAGTATTCAATATTTGCTTTAAGCATCAATGTGTTAAAATTTGGTTACAGTGTATTATGACATTGCATTGCTATTTGAGAAAATGGGTTTCAGTAAAACAGTGTCACAAATTGTGTAATATCTCTGATAACTTTGCGTAAGTGAAAGTTCAGAACAGCAATATTTATAATCGAGAGGAACAAGCTGAGGCCAAGAAAATTAAGCCATGTTATAATACATAATCTGAGGAATATTACAAATAGTGGACTTTAAATTATATTTTACACAAACATTTTGTTTATTTTATTGTTGTTTTATGTGTTTTTTGTAAATCACTTTTTAATGCTGGTTTTAAATCTCTTAAACAATTTTATTATTATTTGTTTGCCAGTAATGCATCACCTGTGCTTGATGTATTTCTTGATTTTGTCATCCACTGTGAGGCAGCTCAGCCTTCACTGAAGAGTCAATGTAGTTTCTCACTCTCACCACTAGAGCTCGCTGTCTCTCTATTCTCATTTAGTGCTGTACCTTTATAATGAACGTGAACATTATTACACAGTGTGCCCTGAGAGACCAGAACGTTTTTGAATTGAAATAGGGCTCTGGGACATATAGGCTGAGTGGATTGGTTATACTGGGACATAGAGGCTGAGTGGATTG
>NW_022280224.1:178257-235399 GCF_004355925.1 Anarrhichthys ocellatus | reverse complement strand
GGACTGGCTATACTGGGACATAGAGGCTGAGTGGACTGGTTATAGTGGGACAGAGAGGTTGAGTGGACTGGTTATACTGGGACATAGAGGCTGAGTGGACTGGTTATACTGGGACTTAGATGGAAGCCAATCAGAACAGGAGACAAGCGCTAAAATGGAGCGTTTCAGACAAAGGGTGATTACAGGTTTATTCAGACAGTATGAGAAATTCTGTTTTTGAACATTAAAGCATGTAAACATGTTTTAGTAGAAATCCAAAATACAAGTATGTAGCTGAAAATGAGTCAGCTTTAAAGTATGAAAAGTAAAGTCAAATGTTCCTTGTCAGTGTTTTACTATTATATATAATGTTTTTGGACTAATATCACTGCAGCATTGTGTATGTTAAATGTGACTGCTGTAGATGTTTTTAACTCCTTTATATCCTGTTGGTTAGTTTAATCTAAAGCAATGCATCATATTCTATGAGATCATCACACGTTTGTAGCGTCTCTGTCCTGTATAACATTGGTTAAAAGTGAAAGTAAATACAAGTACATTAAATTCAGTATTTGTACTAGAGTAAATGTACTCTATGTACACCACTGGACTGTGTGCGGCCACGTGTCTAATTACAACCTCCTCTGTTGTCTTCATCACCCCCCACTGACTCTCTCTCTGTAACAGGGATCCGTGGCAGTGAATGAGCTGCTTGCCGTGTCACCATTAATACCAACAAGAAAAGGGAGAGGTGGGGAGGAGGAGGAGGGAGTCATTCACTCCCACTTCTGTACACCTTCACAGGAACGAGAGAGGGGAGAGAAGGAGGAAAGAACAGAAGAAGAGAGTAAGGAGTGAAACAAAGAGGCAAAGATCTTCGAGAGAGAGAAGGAGAGGGAGTCACACTGATGAGAGAGAAAAGAGAGAAAGAAGAGGAGATAAACATATACAGGTCTGAGGTTGGAGGGAAAATAGAGATGAAGGTATCCCTCTTTTTCTTACAGCTCCTCTTGCAGTGGGATTAACTGTCGTTCTCTACGCCGGTTCTTCATCCCTCCATCCACAGAGGAGGACGTCTTTGGTGAGACCAAAAGTGGAAATCAGGAAGGACGGAAGGCCGAGAGGACGAGAAGAGTTCAGCTCACACTAAAGGGTAAGGACAAACAGTCAGTAGGCTTATAGAGGCACGGTGGCTTTATGCATAATCTCCTTACTGTGTGTGAGTGTGTGTGTGTGTGTGTGTGTGTGTGTGTGTGTGTGTGTGTGTATTGAAGGGGGGGACATGGTGTACTTTTGCTCTGTGGTCCAGCTGACATATTAGATATTAGATATTAGAGGTTTCTCTAGAAGTGTGTAGTGATATGTCAACAATGCAGAGAACAGAGATACAGCACACCTACTTACACTTACTCAAGCAGAAGCAGCGCTTAGCATTGCTTGTGTTAATGGTAGAAGTTTGCATTATTGTGAGGGATGTCTGTCCAAATAATGTAAACACCTGTTTTCCAATCAAAATCAGGTGTGTTTGTTGGGCAGTCTGTCGCTTTAAGATTATGACTTGCTTTCTTGATGGGTATCATATTCTGTGATGCTAATAATTCATGAATGAACCACTACCAGTTTGTGGCTAATAATAAATTACACTACATGTAACCTCTGGTTCTGCCGAGTGAATCCAATGCTGAAGTGTCTTAAAACTTGCATTCTCTCTACTGACCAGCAGGGGGCGACTCCTCTGGTTGCAAAAAGAAGTCTAGTATAGAAGTCTATGAGAAAATGACTCTACTTCTCTCTTGATTTATTCCCTCAGTAAACATTGTAAACACGAGTTTTTGGTCTCAATCTCTAGTTTCAAGTCTTCAATACAGCATGATGTTCATTTAGTAAATTATGATCCATTTAGAGTCAAATAGACCATATTAGGAGATACACCGTATTGTGTATTTGTGCTAGTCTGAAGAACATTTTGTTGATGGTAGGTTCTCAAAGACATCAATTAATAATCAATTTTTCTACTGATTCTAGTGAGGAAAATAACAAGTTCTCCGAATTCAATGACAGATACATGTTTAACTCCAGAACAGCCCGTTTGGGCATTTTTTTGATCGGACACCGCGATCAACAAGACAATAAATGTAACATTTTGATCGTAGGTTTAGGCACGAAAACAATTTGTTGAGTAGTTTGCTATCAGATGATTTGCTTAACTACACTTTCGTAATTATTTTTTTTATGAAACTTTCAGGCTTTTTGATTTAATAATATGTACAAGGGGTATGACACTCACACATTTCACACACAAATATCACAGCAGAATAAACAACAACAGTATTGTCTCTGGCAGTTATAATAATTATCAGTTGTAGTAATTAATTATAACAATAATACTAATAAGCAGATAGTGTTGTAATACAATCATTTTAAACACATCTTCTAAATACATTTGTTGTGCTATATTATTTATTAATAAATACTTTTCTATGATTTTTGTGTATTTAAAAAAAATCAACACACTTCGCAGCAAAACTTGTACTGAAACCTGATTAAAAGTGAAATTCCTAAACAAAGTCAGGTTTTATTTACAACCTCTGAATTTGACTGCACTGTGCAGCAGGCTGGGTTTGACTCCTAGCCCCTCCCTGGGTACTCACAAAGCTTTTATACGCTTATCTTGATGTAAACATTACGATATCATTTTCTGAACGAGGTGCAGCTGAGGTCGTGTCAACATGTCATATTTCAACACAATCCTGCCGATGTGGTCAAATTGTGGCCGAGGACACGGCAGCGTCAGTTTATTAAAGCTGAATTCATTGACTTTTTTTGGCCTGTGGGGGTCATGGAAACAGGTCTGATACTGTCGCTTTAATTGAAAAGGTGTGAATGTTTTAGCAAACAGTTGCTTATTTAGACACGGAGAAACAATTGCTGTGAAGTCGTGTCAAGTGTAAATGTATTCGCTCGTCTTTTAGCTCCGTTTGGGTCTCCATCAACAAAGGTAACAAATGTTCCTATTTTAACCCAAACCATAATCTATTTAAAAAAAACTAACCAAGTAGTTTTGTTGCCTAAAGACTAATTAGTTCTGTTTCACAACAATAACCACATGTTCAAAACTGTGACCTTTGGTCACATGTTTAGAACTGCCATCATGCAACCGCTTCACAAAGCTAAATAAAAGGGTATACTATAGTTTATCTTCATCTTCTCTCATAAACATTTCTATTTTTCCACTTATCATCCACATTAACTTCATTTTATTTGCCCATATTCCATAAACCTCCATTTGGGTTGACCCAGACAGTTACTTGTAATCAATTGCCTTTGGCTGGTTCCCCTAAATTTGACATGGAAATGTATTGTGAGTACATTGAAGACTACTTTAAACGTGACTTTACAACAGATGAAATATGTCACGGTTGGGTTTTGCTATGTGTGAGTGTGGTGTGGGTGTTTGTCTGTGTGTGTGTGTCTCCTGATCATGCTTGTTCTCTCCACCTGTGCCAAATCACCTGCCCCTGGCTTTTCCCTTTGCAAACCCCAGTCATCTCTACTCACCTGCTGGCAGTCCGCTCATCAACCCTCACCTACTTATACTCCCCTGCTTGCCCCTGTTCCAGTTGCCGGATTATCATTTGACTTTTTCCTCCCCGTGGACTCTTTGCGCGCCTGTGGTCATCGCTCATGTTGACCCTCTGCGTTTGTGACTGCCTTTTTGTGTCAAAGCCCTTTTGTGACTTAGCTTTTTATTTTCAGTCTGGATTTTCCTCGCTCCCGGTTGGAGTAGATTTTGGTTTCTGTTTTTGTCTAAGTGCCCAGTAAAGAGCCTTGTTTTTCACCTCACCTTGTGTCCTGTGTTTAAGTCTGCGCCTGAGTCTCTTTTCCATTCCTAAACCCACACGGTAAACCGTGAACCGTCACAGAAATACTTCACGTGGGATTGTGTAAATGCACCCTTGAAAGGATTTTAAGCTTTGAACAAAGTTATTGTAATAACTTGTGTTTGATATTTGTCTTTGATATTTAATGTGGGTAATGTGGGTTTCTTAACCCTAAATTAAAAGGATCTGTTATAATAACAGATGTGCTTAAATATAATTTTACATTCATATAACTTTTAACACTTGAATAAACAATAATCAAATGCAGAGTCAGTTATTTACCAATATGTTAGGAGTAGTTACATTTACACAGTCTTACATTTACAACCGGCCCTTTGAGGGAAACTATGATGCTGATGTGGCCCAGAGTGAAAATGAGTTTGACACCCCCTGCATCACTCTGCCAGTCTGCCTCTCCCAGTGGGGGTGGGGTGGGTGGGCAGGAGTTAGATTTGGGCTCACAGATTGAGACTTGTAGTGTGGAACATATTGTTCGGGCTAATCAATGAATGCGTTATAAATTGTGTGTGTGTGTGTATGCCAGTGGGCTTCAACAGAACTTTCACATTCGCTTCAAGCAGCAATTGGCCAGTTGAAGGTGAGAAAAGAGCGGTGTCTCTCATAACGATCAGAAAGATCCCCTGAATCTGCAGGTCTTTAATCTACAGGTATAAAATCTGATATGTTTGACAACACATGCACGCACACACACACAGAGGCCATGGCTGCACACAACCTTTGTCCCAGACCTCTGCTGGGGTAATTAGATGCTGAAATATTTATAGGGATTGTTTTTGTGTGTGTGAGAGACAGAGAGAGGCACGTTTGTATTCACATGTTTGCATTATTTGTGTGTATTTGCGTGCATGTGGTGGTCACTGTTTCAGTTTTTATTATCATTAGACCTTTTTATGACATTTCTTTTCTTTATTGGAGGCTCAACAGAGTGGAAGAGAGAAGAGAGAGTTAGACGCAGCAGGAGATTTCAAGCTGAAATTAAATTCCCTTCTTGGGAAGGTGCTTGTTAAGCTGTGTGTAACGGTATATTTCTGTTAAGAGGAACACCACACTAAATAACTGCAATCAATTTTGCTCTGTGCACATGATCTCATAGATTCTTGTTGGTTTATGATGTTAATACAGCAACATCAAAACAAAAGATTTTGAGCATTTCTAAATAGTCTAAAGTGAGGAGTAACATTTTCTCATGTTAATATCTAACGAAGCATTACAAAATAAACAGTTTTTATGTCCCTTTTATACTTTTGGAGATATATACAAAATGTAATTCTACTCCAATAATCAAATCAAATCAACTTTTATTGACACATGTACACAGCACAGCACATACAGTGAATTTAGCCTCTTCATTTAACACATCCTAGTATTAGGAGCAATGGGCAGCGCCTGGGGAGAAGTTTGGGGATCAGGTACCTTACTCAAGGCCAGCTTCCACGCTCTGTACATGGTCCGTGTGGGGACTTGAAGCAGTGACCCTCTATGATAGTGCGAGGAAGGGTGGATGGGACAAAAGGACTTTGGGCCACGAGACCTTTGAGTTGCTGGTCATGTAATTCGTTTTTCACTGGGTTTGTTGCCTAAACCTGACTTCCTGTGAAGACGGAAGTTTATTTTGAAAAGTATGTAACCAGCGTATATTGACACGCCGTTGCTGACACGTCCAAAACAGATGCTAGAGGGGTATATACAGCGGCATGTTTTGCCACTTAAGATTATAGATTATACTCACCGTACTGAAAATGACATAATCACGGACTTGGTCGTGCGCCTCCGAATTTTTATAACTCGGTTCGCGCGATCACTTGACTGTGACAAATAGTTCACAGATAAAAACACTATTTACATGTCTAGAGATTATACAAAGAAGGCCAATTCACATTCATTTTGCAGCCAAATCAAATTGTTTATAGGATATTCAATTGTCGTTTCTTCATAATGCATTTAATACTTTACTTTTTTCTTAACAGGGATTCTACAAAGGCAATAAAGTAGTCCATGAATATGAGATATGAGTTTACAGATTTTTACAGAATTACAATTCCTCCTCGTCATTGTGGAGGTTGGTGTGTGGCTTTTTCGCCAGTTACATCTGTAGTCTATGGGTATATCTCTGAGTTACACACGTTGTCTTTTTCGTTCTTCAAAGATCTACAGCAATAAAGGCTGTTTAATGTCAGTGTTTTGTGACATAATCTTATGGTGGCTGGTGTGTGACAGAGCACCAAACCTGACATTTAAACATCAGCACTTCAGTTGGTGTGGTGGTTGGTTGTGTAGTGAGAGAAAAGTTCCAGCGTGTCTTAATAAGAAACCGTTTGCAGCCAGGTGAAAGCCCTCTGAAAGGCAGCTGTCACTGCTGCCAGGTGTCAAAGGTCAAATGGTCCAATTAAAGCTGGATAATGAGAGAGTGAATAATTTACTGTGGTTAATCCTCATGTACACGCACACGCATTTTGCCACGTTGACAAGGATCTGTTGACTGCAATTATTGATTGACCTCATTGTGATTCCAAACTTACCATTGTCCACTTGTGTGATTGTTCATGAGAAAGACAGGTCTAACTCTGCGTTGCATTGTATAATTTACAAACACCTCAAGACCCCTGACATGTCAACGGTATGACTCCACCGCCAACATGGACCCCAAATTAAACGTAAAATAGACAATTGTTTGTTAATTTCTCACACCCAATGCTCCCTGCACAGTAAAACGGTTGGCTACATTCTACAAAACACAGGAGGACTTTAAACTTAGACTCTGTCTGGTAGCGCAGGTGTAACCCTGACTCGCCTCTCAAAGAGAAGCCGAACAAAACGTCTAATGAGGTCGAGGTGTCACGGCTGCCATGTGTCAAAAAAGTCAAAGGATCAAACTAAAGCTTCATTAAGGGAGGTTGAATAATTTACTAGGGCTAATACATACGCACACACAGATGCATTTACTCTGGCTGTACATTCAAGCAACACTAAATTGTCCTTAATTAATAGCACGCACACACACACCAACAATATGGCGGCTAGAAAGGGTCACGGAGGACGATGTACATGTGTGATGTGTGATCAGTACAACTCTCAGCCATGTCAACCCACGTGCCTCATCTTTATCTGCAACTGCAAAATGACATGAAAATGATTATACATGCAAAGAAAAAGCTGCTTTATTTTGTTTTATTTGAATGTCAGGGTGTTATTTGCCAGGGGCATGGGCGAGATCCCCCCGCCCCTCCATATGTCTATATTTCTCTACCGAGTTATTTTTATTCCGATGATTAATGCTACTTCACCAATGGACCATATCAAATACAAATATGTTTAACCTATATCTAAGTATAGCGCAGCAGCATATATAGAGATAGATATATATATCTATCTATGTGTTGGCAGCATGTTGTGCTACTGCATCTTGTGATTACTAGATAGTGAAGTTAATAAATAAGTGTTTTGGCTCGCCTGGCCGAGCGGCGCTATCCATGGTACTGAAAGGGGTATTTAATTCTGGCATGTTAAATTAGCATTTAACGTTTTGTTTTGTTGTGTATGATCGTATTCCCTATGAGGAAAGGACGAGGAAAAAACGGGGAAAATATTGAGCCACTTAATTAATTACATCAAAATAATCAATTCAAATGTTCCTGCAAATGCAGTGGTTTGAGGCTCCGAAGCTGTTTGATTAAAGATCACAAGTCCACTCCAACAGCTGCAAAACATCATAGTCTATATGCCCCACTGTGGTTTGTGATTTATTTTCAGGAATAACAACGTTTCAAAAACATTGTAATAGTGCTGTGTCAGTAAGACTGCACCGAATATTTTGAACTTTCATCCATGACCTTGTCATTCGAATTCTTATTTAAACATTTGAACGCTGCTCATGGTTGCTCTTTCTTGGACTTTTCTTCCTTTCATGTCTTTTAAGTGTGTGTGTGTGTGTGTGTGTGTGTGTGTGTGTGTGTGTGTGTGTTACCTACAGTGCTTTACATGGATCCTATTAGCAGACTCGGCACTACTATTTAATTTACTCTGAAACCAAGAGCATTTTAACAAGCCCCGTTTTTATGTGTCTGCTGCTCCTTTGAAGATGTTTATAGGTAAAACAACACCTGGGTTTGTGTGTGTGTGTGCCCTGCACATTATTATTATTGTTGCATTTAGATATATTGTTGCTGCATGAATGTAAGATATGAAAGTCTTCCTGTAGGTGTACACAGTAATTAATGATCTTTATGAATAGATGCTCTTATCGTTCTCTCCGTCTTTCTCAGTGTTCACAGGTGACTGCTGATGTCCAGTCATAAGGACACAAACTGGAACCATGGTCATTCTACAGCAGGTAAACACACACACGCACACACACACACACACACACACACACACACACACGCCAACACGACACATTGACACATTGACACATAGTTGAACTTTTTCTTTAACATGCCCACTGTGTAGTGAAGCCACAAAAACACTCATTGAGAATCAGCTGCTCATTACGCTGCATTGTTTCCACCGAACCATCTTTGTAGTCAACCACACGCGCACACACACTCTCATACATAAACGGGACTCTGAGTGCATTTGCGTGTGTGTGCAAGCATGCGTTGGCCTCAGTGTCGGTGTTTTTGATTCTCGGTTAATGCGTTGCTGAACTTGTCAGCCTTTCTGATCGACTAATCAGCTCTGACAGCGCTCCCCCGCTGTGGAGCCCCAAATGGGACGAGCCAATAGAACAAGCAAACACACACACACACACACACACACAGATCAGCCCCTCACCCCTCTATGTGGATGTTCATCACACACAGTCTGACCTCTAGCCAAACTGTTCAGGTGTAATCAAACTCTGCTGCCACCGGATCGCACAAAGGATTATTTATTGTTTTTGTACGAGAGAAGAAGAAGAAGAAGAAGAAGAAGAAGAAGAAGACGACTGTGGATGATATTTGATATTGTCTTTTGTGGCTCATTTTGGAATTTAGTTTGAAAAAGTGAAGCATTTTTTTTACAAAATGACAGATTGTCTGATTATGCTCTTGCTCTGTTTGTAACGGTTCCTCTTGATTTAGATTTATTTGACCACCGAGCCATAGACATTTTGCATTGGAAGTGTAACGTATTTTAGGGATGTCTCAGTGGATCTTCAACAATATATAGATAACAACTATGCTCGGGAGACCAGTTGTCCCCAATTTACAACATAACATAGACCGATCGACACATCAGAACAAGAAGGAAGCGTTCAATGTTTTAGTCGGTGGCCGATCTTAACTAGACGTGGTAACCATGGCAATGAAAATGAACAGGAAGGGATCTGATTGGCCGCTGGAGGACTGGGACGACAAACTACGCCGTCTCAGCTTCAGATACACCACCCTCATCCAGGTAAAAGAATGTAGCTGATTTCATGTTTTGAAAACTTTACAAACACAAAATATCGGGGCACTCGGGTAGATTTAGACTCGGAGTCGACCCCATACTGTAGAATGTAAAGTCACCACAGATCCTCGTGCCCAGGGTTTTTGATTTGTTTGGGATCCAGTCATACTTATCTTACACCACAGTCTTTGGGCTTTTAATGGAACAAGTTTAAACTCTACATGACAAACACATAAGGAATCAACCTGCACTAATAGGATGTTTCTAGTATTGGCAGTGTTTGTTTCATTTGTCACCTAACCTCAGTACGTAAGTAACGCCACTTTGTTAGTTATTTTAACCCAAACTACGATGTTTTCCTAAACCTAACTAACTACTTTTGTTGCCTAACAACTAAGTTGTTTCCTGTGATGACGGAAGCTTATTTTGGAAAGACTGTATGTATATAACAACGTGTGTTGCTGGACTTTCATAGAAAAATGCATAAAAAGTTAGGAGTTACTTTTTGTAAGACATCATACGAACCGTTGTATGAGGATACGTTGCACACTCAAACACAAAAATGTTAGTTTTTGGGAATACGCCACTGGGCTTGAGCAAGGCATTGGAGGCGATCCCCACACCGGTACCACAGTATGGAACTTTTCACTTGTTATATTGCAGTGAATTGATGAACTGGTTGTTAGTCTGGTTTGTTGGATTGACCCCTTTACACCTTGCATTCAAATGTGTATAATGTGAGTGGATAAAGTTGTGATTTATCCTGATTACCTTCACAGCTTGTCTTATATGGGTCTCAAGTGTCCACTGGTTCCATTGCTTCCTAAACGGCTTAGTTGTGATATGAATTGCCAAGTATCCCTTGTGTACTTTCATCAGACCAAATTGAAACCAGACACTTGGGTCTCACTCCATCCAAGAGTGCCTTCAATATCTGTTGTGACAATTTGCTTGCTGCTTTTTTTTTTTGCTTGTAGCTTAGTTCGCTAACTGGCTAACGGCTGCTTCCTTGTTGGTTTGCAACAGTCACGTGCGATTGCGTAACTTTCGCCCACGTAGTTGTTGCTGGTTTGGCCTATCGGATCACACTCTGTCCTCAATGCGTTGGGGGTGCATTTACACCTGTACTGTCACGTGGTCCAGCACTGTCCGATTGCAATCCCATCGCCCAAAAAGCATTTTATTGCTCAATGTCAGCTGGGATCGGCTCCAGCGCCCCGCGACCCTAAATATATAGGATAAGCGGTTTGGATAATGAAATGGAATTAATGGCGTTTAAATGATGCATACATTTCTTTAATTATTATTCAAAGCAACAACCATGCATTTATAAGGTTATATAAAAAAGTAAAGAAATAAATACAAATTAAATATCATGTAAATCAGGGGTGTCAAACTCATTTTCACTCCGGGCCACATCAGCATCATGGGCCAGTTGTAACTCTAAGACTGTATAACTGTAACTACTCACTAACATATTGGTAAATAACTCTCTGCATTTGATTATTGAAGTGTAAAAACATTGTACATGCAGTTATATGAATGTAAAATGATATTTAAGCACATTTCTGTTATAACTTAAATCATTTTAAGTTAGGGTTAAGAAACCCACATTACTCTATCAAAGATCAAACTTTTAAAGAAAATAACAAAGACAAATATCAAACACAAGTTATGACATTAACTTTGTTCAAAGCTATTTTTGTCACCTCTCTGCATCACTAATGTCCCCGTTGTCGTCCTGTGCATGGCAGCCACATCCAAGTGCTCCTCACTGAGAGTCAGGTCTTATAAACATGGATAGATGCTCTGTATCCGTGTTGTCTGTGCTTTCATCAACAGCTAATGAAGAAGACGAGTACCTGCTCATCTCTTCGGCTAGCTGTGTTGTTAGATTGCTGCTAGTTCCTGAACTCGGTCTGCGATGGTGTTTCTTCACAAACTGACATTTGTAAAAGTCTGTATCTGGTCGGAGCTCACCTGCTCACGTACCTTTAGCATGCACTAGGCTGTAGCTTCTGTAAATATATTCTGCTGTGATTGCAGTCTGCCTTTTAATTCTTGGACAATTTGATGTTTTTCTTGGAGGCTAAATTTAGCTCCGTGTTTGGTGTCAAAATGCCGACGTAAATTGTCTTCCTTCATCACCGACACGCATCATAACACAGAAGACAGACCCGTTTTTCTCCTTGAAGCACAGACATGTATTCACTTTCATATCTTTCATTACATTTTCTTCCCTCTGCATCAATTTTTCTCTTCTTGGACATTTTGGGATTATTTGTCGATCTTTTTCAACTCAATCACTTGTTGGAAAACCGCTTTACGTGCTGTTCCCTCTCCTGTCCACCTGTTGTGATAGTTTTAATGTCGGCACACAGACAACATGCTATCTCATAATTTCAACTTTCTATCTCATAATTTAGACTATGGGGATACTTTTATTTTCAAGTCTAACTTTTAATTTTTTTCCAAAATTAAAAATAAAATAAAAAATCTTTTTTTTTTTCTTTTTTTTTTGCTGGCGGAGTCGCGTGGTGGGCCGGATTTGGCCCGCGGGCCTTGAGTTTGACATGTGTGATGTAAATCAATGACTTTGGGAGACACTGCATGATACTTTACTTTAGTTTTTACGTAAATGTTATGCCAAGTGATGATACCGACTGTACTTTCAATTACTTTAGAAAACGTTTTTTGTTTTTTTTATATTTCCACAAAGCCTGTTTGTTAGTTGTTCATCTGTTTTGGTTAGTGTTCAGTTCTGCATTAAATTCCACTGCGATGGAGTGCTGGTATTCATTCATTCAGCAGCTCTCTCTCATTTACTGGACAACCACAATGAGAACTGGTGTGTGTGTGTGTGTGTGTGTGTGTGTGTGTGTGTTTGAGTTCAAACAATCAGTAACAGTAGACTATATGGGGCTGCATAAATAACCAAGTAGCTTTACTCAACTATTTTTAAGTACAATTCTGAGATAATTGTATGTTAATTAAGTATGCCTTCTTGAGTAACTGTAGAGAACTAAGAGTTTTCTAAGTGGTGATTCAAAAAGTCATAAACCAGCAGAGGGCAGACCCGTACCTGAAGAAGACCTCTGAGCTGCAGTCTGCAGTGGTGAGCTGTGGTCTGCAGTCAATGTACACTTAAATAACTTGTACTGAAGCTAGTACACATCGAGAGTCACGAGATACAAAGCTGCAGTTAGAGAGACATTAGACTGAGCTGAAATGATAGAATCATGAACCTTGTGTTGTTTTATTGCAGTATATTTTTGACTGGAGTAAAAGATCTGAATCTCCCACCACTCTTTTAATAATATTTTCCCAGCATTCTTGCTGTAGCTACTGGCTTTGTCCCTTTGCCGTCTCCCATGCAGGCCAAATAGAGACAACATATTAATGTTAATTGTCCACTGAAGCGGGGAGGGAGGGAGCTGGTCTCTCTGTGTTTTATGGGCGAGTTCATTCGGCGACAGAGAACCTTTGACTTATCAAAATGATCAATCTAAATGCAAATGAGGTAAAGATGGAAGTGCCGTTATCAATCACATGGCCTTTTAATAGCTGTCTTGTGTCCCCCTGCCTTAAAACGCTCCTAACTCTAAAGTAATTGGATAATCTGCAGTGTTTCCCACAGGATTTGGTGAGACCAGGGAGGGTGGACCTCGGAGGGTGTATAGGTTCATGCTCCCCCAGTAATTAATGGGGTACACTGATCTGAGTTCCAGCATCCCATAAAGGTCTAAATGTCCCTTTAGAAGTCGTTTTAGTCTTATAGGAACTAATATTTGGAAACACGCCGCTGCACAAAGTAATAGGTTTTTTAAGTGGTGATAAAAAGTCATAAAAAGCGGCAGACCCGTACGTGAAAAAGAGCTCTCGGCTGCAGACAGATATTGTGCAGCTTGCAGTGGTGAGCTGTGGTCTGCAGTCAGTGTGCACATGTTTAACTTGTACTGAACCTACTACACATTGAGGGTAACAAGATACTACAAAGCTGCTCTTAGTGAGACTTGAGACTGAGCTGAAATGACAGAATTTTATTTCCTGCTTCTTTCTACTTCTGCTCCACTACACTTATCTGACTCTTGTTACTTTGAAGATTCACATTTTACACACCAAGTGCATCTGCCTCTGCAAAAGGGCGATTTCTTTAAACTACACAGCAAGCAGTGTATGAAGAATTAGTAGCATCAATACGGCAGGGGGATCTGATTTATTTTTAATGGAATCAATTGTGTTGTGTATTACATGCACAATGCATAACAACATTGTTTTGGTTATACATAGGACACAAACAGTGGTGTCCTTGGTGAAAGTCCTGTGCTTGTTTCACTCAACCACCCCTCTTTGGAGCTTTATAGTAACTTTCAGCTCGTTGTTTTGGATTCCTGGCATACAACTTTACTGTTTTAATTCACTCA
Source organism: Anarrhichthys ocellatus (assembly GCF_004355925.1). Taxonomy (NCBI): domain Eukaryota; kingdom Metazoa; phylum Chordata; class Actinopteri; order Perciformes; family Anarhichadidae; genus Anarrhichthys; species Anarrhichthys ocellatus. The sequence goes on along the minus strand of NW_022280224.1, from coordinate 221,724 downwards.
CTTCTCTCATAGTGTTGATTTTCGGCCACAGCAGGCTGCTGTTTTCAGAGACAGAGCTTTATAAAACCCACTGTGCTCCACCTGCTCGGCAACAAACAGCAGACAGACACAGTTGGAGACTAGCTGGTGAACGTAGCGGAGCATTTAGCTGCTAAAGAGACCAAAAATGGAGCTAAAAGAAGAGTGAATGTTGGACTTACAATGTCCAAGGGGCCATTAACATGACTTTGAAAGACTGATAATGTTGTTCCATATCTGCTGAATGTGTAAATAGGTAACTGTTTGATAACATGTCAACATATCAACTTTTGATTTCACATCAGTGTAAAAAAAAATATCCAGGCTGGCAGTTATACATTTAACATTTCCAGTAAATTTGGGAGAAACAGGAGAAAAACTGTCTATTTTCAAAAACACGAAACCAAAACCTTTCAAAGAAGATATTTTTACACATACAGTATATTTTCACAGATTTTCAATTTAGAATGTGAATAACTTTTTTTTTTTTATTAACCTTTGGACATTTTTGTATTAGTGATAATAGATGTGTAACAGGGAGTTATTGAGAGTGATGGGGAAAACATGCCACAAATGCCCCCAAGTGGATTTGAACTGGGAGCATCATGGTTCACGGTCGGCGTCTTAACCTGAAACCACTATTTCTGTCTGTCCTGTGTGGTTTGCAACCTTTCCACACAGGAGTGACATTAGCAGGCGTAAGTAAATACCTGGCTCATGTCTGGCCTGAATTATTTACCTGAAGAAAGAGATGATGAGCACCCATCCACTGCAGCCAGCATGGACATGACATCACTGCCGTCCTGCCAACACCACACCGACGCCGTGGCTCGTCTCGGTCACGTTCGTCCAAAGCACAGAGTGCGTGTTGTTGTAGCTATGGTGAAATCATTTTCTCTGAATCTGTCCTGTAAAAAACCTTTATGTTCACATGATTAGCAACATGATATAAGAGGTCTAGGAGTTACAATATTTAGTTTATTGAACAGGCTTGCAGCAAAAACAGCAATGGTAAGAAAACCACCAACACATAAGACTGACACTTACTAACAGTCAACATTGGTTTATTTTAGGCATGACTACGATCGTTCCATATCCTTAATTTATTGTAACCATGACAATAAAGGTCTCCTAACCTTAACTAAGACCTCCTTACACCTCAGAACCTTGGTGCAACCCAAATCTTCCCCGTGTCTCAATTCCATGCTACACACTGATTCTAATGGGTTTGAACATAAAGTATACTCAAACCACATAGAATGCATACTAAATAAGTTAATTTACACTATTCTCCCACAATGCAGTGCACAGAGGAAATGGAGGCACTGCTCACAGCTTAGATAAATTGTTGGTGATGGTGAAACAGTTCCCAAAAAATAAGTATTCAGTTCTTTGGAAAAACGTTGCTGTCTCTTTGTAAAGTTGAATTGCCTGTAGCTTCCAAAGTTTCAAGTATTGTGACAGGTGTAGTTAGGACCCAGGAGCAGTAAGACAACACTGGGACTGGTATGATTTAAGTTCTTTATTTTCAACACACGGCAGAATGTTCTCCGGAAGAATCAGCGACAGGATTCTCGTGGTCAAGGACAGAAAGGCTGAGTGAGTTACCAGGGCAGAGGCAAGGCAGTCCGGAAAAGGCAGGGTCGGCAACAGGGAATCAGTCCATGGGTGAATGCAGGAAAGTTTAGCATGAATGCGGAGAACGATCTGGCAGTGAGTGTGTGTGAGGCAGGGGTTTAAATAGTGAAGAGGCAGAGTGAGCAGGTGAGAGTGATGAGCTGATGAGGTGAGTGTGACTGGCAGGTGCACTGAATGAACTGATTAGGTGAGTGAAAGGTGGAAAAAGCTAGACAGAAGTGACAGAGCTGTGACAAGTATTGTCTTATTTTCTTATTATAAAATATTTTTGTGCACTAATGTGTGTAGTACATTAGTATGTAGTACATAGGCCTACTTCATAGTATGTAGCATGGATTTCGGACAAGGCAAGGCAATTTAATTCATATAGCATATTTCAGTAACAAGGCAATTTAAATCACTTTACATAAAATATCAAGAGCATAAAGACAAAGTGCAAAAGAAACACATTATAAAAGTACATTAAATACTGGACTGGGAATTTGTAACATTTTTTAATAATTGTGTTAAGACTGAGGATCTAACTGAACTCTGTCATCTTACCTCACATAAGCACAGGAAAAGGACTTTAAACCGAAGACAACACCAAAGTGCAGTGTTGCGAGATGGAGAAAGAGATGAAGGAAAAGACATACAGAGGCACAGAAGAAGAAATATATAAGAGGAGACAAAAATACAGACACCAAAGAGATCCTCTGTGTTAAATAATTCAACACGTGGTTTCTGATAGTTGGCCCTGCTCGCCCCTGTTTGCTGTGTCACAAGCTATGTGTGTGGGTGTGTGTGACACAGGTGCTTGGTGGTGTAATGTTCAGGTGGCTCAGTTTGCCAGATGGAGTATTTACTTAATTAAACCGACATATATGTAACACACACTCAAAAACCATTCATCACAGTCACACACACACACACACACACGTACACAACCCTTAGTGACTAACTCACGTCTCATGCTACACACAGCTAGTGTTCTTACCGTTTCTCTCTCTTCTTTCGGAAGAGGAAGGGAGAGAAACAAAGACAAAAGACAGGCTAAAGCTTAGTGCTAACAGCAGCATGCTAACACCATCCCAATGACAATGCTAGCACGCTGATGTAACACAGGTATAATGTTGTACCATGTTCGGTGTTGTTAGTTTAGCGTGTTAACATGCTAACATTTGCTAATTTGCAGTAAACAAAAAGCATGGCTGAAAGGCATAAAAGGGAAATACTAAAGTAGTACAAGTACCGTGGAAGTGTTCTTTCTACTTACTAGTACTGGCCTATTTGAGTAAAAATACAGTAGTTCCAACACTTCCTGCTGGTGGAAAAGTAGCCTGAGGAAAGTGGATAGCAGGATTCATCCTCTGGGAACTGAACGTCAAGATGATCGAATAGTTGACAAAGATATTTCAGTATTGACCAAAGTGTGGACAAACACACACACTGTGAAAGCAGCTCATCAGGCATTTCATATTTTCTACCTCACCATTGGCCTTCAGTGAAATCAGCAGAATTATCACAATTTGTTGAAATGCCTAAAATAAAAACATATATTTACAATTTATTTCCTGACAATAACATGTAGTGGTTGTGTGAGTTATGACTCAGAAGTAGAGTGATGTTTTTTAGTGCTGCTATACCGAGAAGGTCAGGGCGAATGAATTGGTCAACTACAGTGCAGGACAACATTCAACACAGCATACTAATGAAACCAACATAAAACGTATAGAAATACACAAAATACCATACATATAAGAGATGAGCTAAAAACAACATCTTAATTGCTGATTCCAAAGGTTTACATTTCAGCAGTCAAATAACTGAGGCACAATGAGTCGGACTGATCGGTTGCGGTTTTGTAAACTCTCTGAGTTGGCCCTTTCCCCCCTTCTCAATGGGGTCACGGTGCTCGGAGAAACCAGTCCCAGATTCCTTCTCTCTCTCTTCCTTCCGCTTGGCCTTTCGCCTCGCGGGATCTGCCTTTTTCTTTCACCATTTTTGTAATTTGTTCTTGAATATATGCTGACCCCTGGTCGCCCCACTTTGATAAGTGTCTGACACCTAGAAACGTCCCAAACACAGCAAAATGAATAAAAAAGTGAAGGCAGAGGGCGGGGTCTCAGATACAGACACCACCACACACTTCTAGTGAGTCATGATTAAGGGGGATCATTTTTATATGAGCCTATACATAAATATCTCAACAACCATTGGGTGGCTTACCATGAAATGTTGTTTTAGTTTTATTAGATTGCATTGGTAGTATACTAATATTGTCCTTAATGTTTCTCAGTCTGAAAATACAAACAATTTATCCTGCATAACTTGCAGAATTGACATTGCAGTAAGAGTCTGCGTGTATCTATCTGTACAGAAATCCTACACCGTACGTAGGACACACCTGAGGAGGAAGTGACATCTTGTTGCCATTGGTGACAGGGGAGGTTGTGGGAGGGAGGAGGGGTTTCATAAAGTGTGATAGAGGGAGAGAGAGAGAGAGAGCAGGTGGATTGTCCCAAAAAATGTTGCTGCATTGGAAACTTTAGAGTGATCTGAAAAGCAGCAGAGAGGCTGGATGTTGTTAGATGTTTTTAAATGAATTTTCCTCAAAGTGGACCAGGAATATACTGAGAGAGATGGGGCTGGAGGTCCCAAACCAGGATGTTTGACCCTGTGAGACTGTAAGACGTCTGATATTGGACCTTTTTCTTTAAGATGTGATGAATTGAAGCTGTTGAACCATGTCAGCTTTATGAATTTTACGTGGATATTTGGAAATTGTTCACCCAGTGTGTAGGAAGCGATCCTACAAATATCAGATCAATTCACACACCTTTCCACCTGTGCTTGTGGATATTTTTTTTTTCACATCAGTGTGGACTAGAAGTCTGCTTACATCAGATACCGCTGTCAGAGTGTGGGAGAGTTTGTTCTGTGCACGCGAAGATGTACAAGCGCCGGGAATATGTGGAACTTTATGAGAAGGATCTGGCCAAATGGGCGCTGCTACGCAACGTCAACACTGTGATGAAACACAGCACGCTGATGCCGGTACGCACCTGTGTGTGTGCGTGTGTGTGTGTGTGTGAGAGAGAGAGAGAAAGTGTTTAAGTTTCATGAGTCATAATTGTATGTCTGCCCTCTGTCCCCTTGTTTCATGCATCAAACATTAATTATATTCCTCTGCGGCCTTGGTGTGAAAGCTTTGTGTGTGTGTGTGTGTGTGTGTGTGTGTGTGTGTGTGTGTGTGTGTGAGAGAGACATGCTGTCTTATCTAATATTGCAGAACTGTGTCTTCAACGTACCTGCGCGCCCGTGTGTGTGTGTGTGTGTGTGTGTGTGTGTGTGTGTGTTATTATAAACCGTGGCACAAGGGCAACAATTTGTGGCCATGTTTGCGAGCAACAAAAGCAAACTCTATCTCTATTGCACCTTCAAGGAACAGACAGTTTGGGAAATATGCTTATTCCTTCCAAGAGCTTATAGAGATTATTGATTATCATTCAGATGTTAATTATGAGGCTACAGCCAGCAGCCGGTTAGCTGGGCTTAGACTTAGAACAGGGGGAAACAGCTACCCTGGCTCTGTACAAAGATAACAAAATCCACCTGCCAGCACCTCTAAGGCTGTGATCAGACCGACTTTAACTGTGTGAGAAAAAGGAATTGCTCAAACATTGTATTCAAACCCCGTCTCATAGTATTATAAGGCACTGTTTAGTGTGTTGATGTCTGATAGGCCTTCAAGCTCATGGATCTGTTATTCAAACTGAACTTCCTGGATCATATTTCTTTACTTCCATCTTCTGCTGATTTATACTTCTACTCCGCTACAATTCAGACACAAATATTGTACTTTTTACTTCACTACATTTACTTGATAACATTAGTTACTAGTTATTTCAGATTAATAATACAAAATATAATCAACCAATGAAACATGAACCTGTGAACAAAGTACTTATAAATAGCCCCACCTCATTCTGCTTCAACATTAAAGTGATTAATGCATCTTACATTAATGCTTTAAAATTAAAAAGGTGAATCTGAAAAGTTTGTATCACAATTCACAAACTAAATGTTGCTATATTTTCCAGTCAATTAAAACATCCAAAGAGATTTCTAAAACAGCGACGGCAGCGTAATAAACCTCTCCTCTGATGATCTGTATGCTTAACTTTTTATACAAAAAAAAAATCAGTAAATATATGTCAAAAACACTCTTTCTATAGTGGCACGGTTGGCCGTTTATCTTTGTTTAACGCACCTCTGAATGTTAGCGTTGGAAGTGAGCGACAAACAGCTAACTGTGCTACGGATAAACAGGAGCTGTGTATTTACCCTTTATTTTGTGGGAACAGAGAGGTATTTTGACAGCAGTCTTTACCTCTCATGCATTACTAAGTATTACATTCAAGTCACAGACAGCCACAGGGCTGAGCATCCCATTTTATGAAAAACATGAAGGGCACTCAGACCTCCAGCACTGAAAAATACAATGCCTAAAATGCAATAGGTTCTTCCTTGTTCCCTGCTACACCCTTCAAACAAGTTATATGAAAATCGAGCCAGTCGTTTTTTCCGTAATCCTGCTGACAAACAAACAAACCAAACTATAAACCTTGGCTGAGGTAATAATCAATGTCTTTACATCTTCAGAAAACCCAGAAGATTGTTGAACAAAACCTGCTGTTTTGAATGTATTTCCTAACCATCTGAATGAAAAATATATTGCATCCACTGCAAACCTGTTTCTCCAGTTGCGACTGAATTTCATGTTCTTGCTTTTTTTTCAAGATTTTGTTTTTTAAATTAACAATATAATATCAATATAGACAAATATAACAGATCTTTCCTTAGAATTTTGTTTCACGGTGTATAAGCTAAGACGTATGTCATTTCTGGGTACAATCTTTTATTAATACTGTACTTTGGGGGGGGGGGGGGGGGACAAACAAAAAACAAGTGGAAACATGATTTTTATTTCCTCCAGATGTTCGAAAAAACCTTCAGAACAGCAGTTTGTTTTGTTAAACCGTCAGCTGGCTTTAAACATTTTACAGAGATGCCGTTCAGGTCGACAGAAAGTGTGACACTCAAAAGTTTGACAGTATTTAAACACCTCTGATGTACTAACCCTTCTCTTCCGTCTCGACTGTCTTCTGGTTAGATGTCCTACCGGTCCACCTCAGCAAATTCCTGGTACACATTTTGTGTTTTGTACTTTCCAGAAGCTTCTAGTCCAGGTCCTGTCTGCCTGGACCAGGAGATCATCCGGGGTTAATTTCACTGTTTTCAGACTGCACCATTTATGTCAAATATAGAAAGAATTCACTAACCCTGCTGGGTCTTAATGTAACGGCTTAAATATACAGAGTAGAGGAAGTAGTGGTCAGCCAAAAGCTGTAGAGTAAGATGAAATGATCTAACCCACTCTGACTTGAGTTGAAATGGTTCACATGTCTCCAGACTGCATTAAGCCTGGTCTAGGTGCAGTGTGAAAATGGTTATGATTCAGTTATTGAAACAATAATGGATAATAATGGATTCTAATCATGGGTCTGATCAACGTGCATGTCGTACTAAAGGCACCGTTCATTTCTGGTTCTGATTTATCATGCGATCTTCCTCATTGCTCTTATTCTAACCTTGATTTAAAATTTTGATTCTGTTTTTGTTTTTCCCCAGTGATTCAACTCATTTATGATCCTAATCCTGAGTTTGAGTTTGATTTTAGATATTTTCTTTCCAGGGCGACTATGTCTGGTTGGACTTGAAGACTGGTCGGGAGTTTGAGGTGCCGGTCGGTGCGGTGGTCAAACTCTGTGACTCAGGACAGATCCAGGTGCTGGATGACGAAGGCAACGTAAGTGCTGAAACACTCTTTTGTGTTACATTCAGAAGTTTATTTTTTCTGTCTGTGGGAGCATGCAATACTGAAAAACTCCATATATATACTACTGCAACTGTACTGTATATCGTGCACTATATGATAAACCCTCACCATTTTATTTGATCGTCCCAAACGTGTGTGTGAAATGTATACACCCCTTCCCCTTTCTCCCCCCTCCCCCCCTAGGAGCACTGGATCTCCCCCCAGAATGCTACCAACATCAAGCCAATGCATCCCACCTCCATCCACGGTGTGGAGGACATGATCCGCCTGGGAGACCTCAACGAAGCTGGCATCCTCCGCAACCTGCTCATCAGATACAGAGAAAAGCTCATATATGTGAGTAGTACTGCAGTAGTTCTAATACTACTGCTGCACACTGATACTGGTCGACTACAACCTGCTAATCAGTAACAGTGTAAAACTCACCAGTCCACCATCAACCCATTTCCACCAGGTATTAACATGCCTCATCTCGGTAATGATATGTACTCACCAGTGTTGTTAAGCGTAAATATTTAATACGACCCACATTCTGGCCGAGCAGTAGAATTGGTAGAGTTACTGTACTGTAGGTGACCTGTTTTTTAAACTTTAAAGTATGTCCAATTTGTACAGATTTCATTTGATGCGATCACATGACATTCGGCACACATCCTGCAACAACATGTCATCCAGATACGGATATCAAATTAACACCAGTTGTAATTTTGAGTTATACAGCTCATTTCACCTGAAGAAGTCCCACAATGTGGAGTACAAGTCTTTTATTCAAGGACTTTAATTGGGCATACAGTATTAAAATCACACATTACATATTTCCATCGATATTATGCCCAAGCAAATGGTAAATACACTGCTGGATTGCTTACTGGTGAAGTTATTGGTAGTAGTTGGAAATGAAAACATTAGTTTTCAGGCTTTCTCCAACGAAACTCATAGAATATAAAAAAACAATCATTCAGAAAAAAAAATAGTGCAGAAGTATAAATATGGGGATAAAATATATCATATATAATATAACTAGTATATTCCTGTCAACAGGAATGTAGTTAGTTTATATGTGAACAGCTAGTAAAACAGTAAGTGTACAAAGGTAAAGTAACAATATAAAGATAAATGTTGAATGGTGACCTTAGTTCATTCATAATTACCATCACACCAACACTGCTCCTACGTTATCTTTATACCTCTTGAAGGACTACTAGAGCTTGTTAAACCTTTATGCAGGGCTTACACCTCCTTATTATTGTCGTCTGCTGGTGGCTGTTTTCCTGCTCTCATCTCAATCTCCTGCCTCTTCATCTCTTCTCTCTGTCCCTACTCCTTCTCCTCTACCTGTTCCCCGTTTCCTATGAAGACAAACTGTGGTGGCAGGGTAAGTCCGCTCCCGCACGTCTAGATCCGGAGATAGATCCGACCTCAGCTGAAAATAATGCGCCTAACACGTGTATTTAATGCACCTGCACGGCCTCAGAAACAGCAACATGCAGTGTATTTCCTACCAAACTGCATCTGCAAACTGCACGCATGTTGCACGTTTTGAATGTTTCATGTCAGCGGCGTTCTGTTTCATAAATTCCTAAAGCCGCTTAAACTTGAAAGTAAATTTATTTTACTGTGCTCTGCACAAACATTGCATCTACATGTTTGTGATCAGTGACCGCCATCGTCACTCATGGCTTACAGCGAAAACTAAATGGGCTCGCAGGGAAAAGCAGCAAAGTTTCCCAATCGCTGAAGCTGTGGAGGTGTCATGTTTTACGGTGCTGGTTCTCCCAGACCTCCAGCCTGGATGCTGCATGTTGTTTTTGTTTCCAACATGGCCGCCTGCTCTCTCGTAGCGAACACTGATACGTCCTCATTGTCATCCCTCACCACCTGAGCTACGACACCTTGCGTCATCTCATCCACCCTTCCTCCAAGTCTCTCCCCTGACCCTGCTGTGTGAGCAGACAGCACAGAATCTCATGTGTTTGATGCATGTAAGATTTATTTGACTTGATGTTCATTCCAAGAATAAAACCATTTAAAAACCGCATATAACTCTGCGTACTACTTCAAGTTTGAAGCCCTCAGAACAGGAAGTACATCATTATTTTTATTGATTTCTTTTGTTAATTTATTTACTCACAGGGACAAGACAAATACATATTATCCCAGGTGTAATGTATACTGGGGCTGAAGCTAATTTACGGATTAAGTGCATGTGTCTCTGTGTATGCATTGACATATATCGACATAGATTGTGTGTTACTGCCATTTTATTTTATTCAAAATGAGTTTGACCAATACTGATCTATGATAATTAAACTGACCTGTTCATCAGCTGCAGGGATCAACATTATTCAACATCCACGAACCACTGAATGTTTGGCAGTGGTCAGAAAGTAACCAAGTACATTTAATGTTCTTAAATACCTAACTTAAGGTGTTTGTACTTTACTTGAGTATTTCCACTTTATACTTCTACTCCACTGCATTTAAGAGGTAAATGTAGTACATTTTACTCCACCATATTTATCTGACTGTAGTTACTTGGCATATTTTGCTGAACATTTGTCAAACAAAACACAAGATTATCTTCTGAAACACGGTTCATTCTCCAGTGAAACGAATATCGGGAACTTAGTTTTATTTTCTCACACATGGTGCAAGTGTATTAGAAATATTTGCAGCCGGTTTTCAATGAAAATCAAGTTGTTTGGACGAACACATTAGAACATTACACTGCGTGGTAAGGTGGTAAGCACCCAATTGTCAACATTATCTATAAAGTTAGACGGTTTTCGCAGATTTAATTGCCCAACACTATTAAAGTACTTTAAAAATCCACCTCTGCCAAAAACAACAAAAATGCAGCTCACACATTAATGCATCAGTGATAATATATGTAAGGTTTATGCTCTGGCAAAAATCTGGCTAAAAGGCTTATTTACAGCCTTTGTAGGTTTAAGGATGGGAATACTTCCACAACGCTGCCATCCAGTATATGTCTTACAGATCATCGGCATGAAATGGCTCAAAGTTGTTTGCATCATCGACCTTAAATCAGCTCATCCTCTTCCTCTCTGTGTGCAGACGTACACCGGCTCCATCCTGGTGGCCGTCAACCCGTACCAGGTGCTGCCCATCTACACGGCCGACCAGATCCGCCTCTACACCAACAAGAAGATCGGCGAAATGCCGCCCCACATCTTCGCCATCGCTGACAACTGTTACTTCAACATGCAGAGGAACAACCGCGACCAGTGCTGCATCATCAGGTAGGAGGGAGTTCAGGTTGCAAAGTAGAAGTGGCTCAAGGGCAAATCTCCAATATGTGGCAAAGATCTGAGTTTCAGCCCGATGTCTGTCTGTCTGTCGGTCGGTCCACCTCTTTGGTCTTGAGTGAAATATCTCGACACCTATTGGATGGATAATTGTGCAAAAACAGTGATCCCCCAAATCAAACTGAAGCTGACATTTTCAATTTAGTTACTTTCACTTTTTCCTTATGACCTCAGTAGGATTAGTAACATTAGAAATCTTCAGTGACATTAAAACACTCTGGTAGTGTAGTGTATACACATTTACACACTGGTCAGAAAGGAGAGAGGATTCATTTAAACATGGGACATCAAACTTTTCAAATGGGCTGACCAAAATATGTACAAAATGTCAAAAATAGCCAAGTACCAGAGGGCTTGACTACGTATTGGTTAAGAAGACATTTCATTTCTCATCTCGAGTATTTCTAATATTTCCCACATTGAGATATTTCCTGATTGATTAGGCAAAGTTCTGAATCAGATTTGACTGGTGCATATAAAAAGTTAATTTGGTATGTTGTAGAAAACAGGAAACATCTGTTAAAATTAAGGCATTGAGAAAAGTGCAGGTACCAAGGATATGTGTGTGTGTGTGTGTGTGTTTGTGTGTGTGTGTGACTTGTTAGTGGTGAGTCCGGAGCGGGGAAGACAGAAAGCACCAAACTCATCCTGCAGTTCCTGGCAGCCATCAGCGGTCAACACTCCTGGATAGAACAGCAGGTCCTGGAGGCCAACCCTATACTAGAAGGTAGGAACACACACACACTTAGGTCCACTTAGGTTGAACTCTGGGACAAGATGATGAAATGTTGAGGTCACCTAGTGATGTGTGCATACCGTTTATATTTACAGGTGTACTTTATGTCCGAGCAGGTGATAGAAATATGTTACCTGTCGATCCCGCTCTCGCTCTCCATGGGGACGAGAGACGGATGCAGGCCTTATTTACACTCTGATCCAGCACAGCGTGAATGCCTCAGCTAAAAGAAAAACAACATCTCACCGAGCTACATGCATCTATGTCTCAGTCTCCTCTTAAACTCTTTAGGTTCTCCATCATGGAACCTTATAAAAGCAGACGAGCGTACACATTAACACCAGGCGGCAACATCCGGTTCTGAAAAGTGAAGCCGATCAGGGATCTTAAACTTGCATTCTCTCTACTGGCAATCAGGGGGCGACTCCTCTGATTGTATAGAAGTCTATGAGAAAATGACTCTACTGCTCTCTTGATTTATTACCTCAGTAAACATTGTAAACATGAGTTTATGGTCTCAATCTCTAGTTTCAAGTCTTCTTCAATACAGCATGATGTTCATTTAATAAATTATTGTCTATTTAGAGTCAATTGGCGGGGCAACCTTGTGATTGACAGGTTGCTACCACAGCCGTACATCTCTACGTCACTTCTCCACAGTCCAAATAATATGGTCACTACCGGTCACTGGTTGCAAAAGAAATCAAAGATGGCGACGGCCAAAATCAAAGACGATAATGGCCACAAACCAATGGGTGACATAACGACAACTACATCCAGTTCTTATGTTCAGTCTATGATTTACACACAAGTAAGAAAGGATAGAGGACAGAGTCTTGAACCTCAACTGTATCTTAAACACAAAGTGTCAACTTGTTTTTTACAGGTCTTGATCTGGTATTAAAATGTATGTTCCTTCGAAAATGTTATTTTATATGAAATCCCATGTAATGAAAACACACAAATACACACAGAAGTACACACCTGCAGCTGGGTTATCCTTGCGTCCATATGACATCATCGTTACTGGTTTGTCTTCCAGCCTTTGGCAACGCTAAAACCATCCGCAATGACAACTCGTCTCGTTTTGGGAAATACATCGACATCCATTTCAACAAGAGAGGAGCCATAGAGGGAGCCAAGATAGAGCAATACCTGCTGGAGAAATCCAGAGTCTGCCGACAGGTAGGGCACACAATGATAACACCTGTCCACCTGCTCACACTCCTCAGGATCCAAATAACCTAAACATCCTGACAACATGGAAAAAAGCTTTTCCAACCCAATTTTCTTCTTAAATGTCCCTTTGTGGTTCATTTAATGAGAGGATGCCTTTAGACATTCACATGCTAACATTAGCATGCTAAAGTTAAGATGCTAAGGTGAGTGTGCTAACCTTTGCACACTTTGAAAGACACACTGAGGATTTTTCAATAATCTATCTGCAGGTTATTAAGGAGCAAACAAAGAATTATTTTTTCTAATCAGCAATATCTAGATATAAATACACACACGTAGAATTATTCACTATATTTTGATTGTTGTATTTTATGTTACTGTCTTTTATACTCTCTCATTTCTTCTATTTCTCTCTTTACATATCACATTATAGTGTTTGTGTATATACGTACATAACATTTTATACTTTAATATATTATTATATATGTATATAATCATACTTATACCTCTGAAGCCAGGTTTGAAATGAAAAAATAATAACTGTATTGTATTGTATATATTGTATATTTCTTTTTTTTAATGTCATCTCATATTTTTTCATTTTCTTATTTTATTTTGACTACATTCAAACAGTTATGTATCTGCGTTTTTCCCTCTCAGCCCGTGTCTGTGCTGCTGAATGTGACTTTAATGTTCGCTCTCTGCAGGCCCACGATGAGAGGAACTACCACGTCTTCTACTGCATGCTGAGGGGCATGACTGCAGAGGAGAAGAGGAAACTGGGTCTGAGCAAGGCCACCGACTACACCTACCTGACCATGGTGAGTACTCCCCTCCATCCTCGCGTGAGCTGTGCCGGTCACGTCGTTAGCAACCGGTTAGCTGCTGCAGCAGTTGAGACTTTGACCTTTTCTCAGTGAACGGTCACTTGAGCATCGGGACATTGAAACGCTCAGTGAGTGCACAACAACAAACAGCTCACCCTTAAACACTGACAAAACAGAGATGATGGGAGAAGAAGTTGAGATACTTCCACTGAGAGCAGTACTTAGACGGGACTGTTTTTGGAGTACCAGAAAATTGTGAAAACACTAATAAGGTTATGAGTGACATCTTTAAGAATAATCTTAACATAGAGCTGCAGCCTCTGAAATTTATTGGAACCTTCGTCTTTGACCAAAAGCTAACTGTAAGTAAAACCTTCAAAGTTTTTTGAGAGACCGCTGAAAAGAGGCACAATGGTGTGTAATGTCAACGTACAATGAAAGTGAGAAAAACATTAAAAAGTTGGGGAATAGCCCTGAACATTGGAACAGGAATCTAAACAAGTGGGGGGGAGGGGGGACAAGATGGGAATCACTGTTTGGAAAAATACAGGAAAAGTCAGGAAAAACCACATGAATTTCTGTTCCTTTATAAGAGCTTTGAGGGGAAACGTCCTCATTAAAAACTGACCAAACGGATGATGTGATGAGAAGTTGAGATACTTCTTCCAGCTATACTACGAGTTTGATAACAGAGAAGGTTTCAGGGATGTAAAACGTGTTATGTTTTGTCCTTTACAGTCAAACAGCAAGGAAACAAACAGCTATAACTGAAATATAAAAGGACAAAATACTCAATACAATTGGATGATATTTATTAATGTTTGATCGCCACAAACTGAGTCTCGCTTTCTCTGTTTCTCTGCAGGGTAAATGTATAGTTTGTGATGGCCGAGACGACATGAAAGAGTACTCCAACATCCGCTCTGCAATGAAGGTACTTATTAAAACCACACACTGATCATAGTACAGCAAAGAGACATTAGCTCCAGCTGTAACTTTAGCGGTTTAGTAGCTACTTAAAGTCAAATAATACTCTTAAAAAGCTTGGATATGAAAGACACTGAAATAATCGCCTGTGCTCTGTTCTGCAGGTGCTGATGTTCACAGACAAAGAGAACTGGGAGATTACTAAACTGCTGGCTGCTATATTACACATGGGGAACCTCAGATACGAAGGTAAAGTCAAAAGGATTCTTGGTGAATTTTACAACACAGTGTATGAGTTTGTTGCTGCTCTGGTATGTTTCCCTGTTCGGTCGTCCAGTTTCTTGCGTTGAATACCAGTAGACACTATTCAGGACTGGAAAAAGATTTGCGAGCTTTTTAAGGTTCAGAAAAACGATTTATCTGTATTTTAATCCACAGTTAATATTGTCCTAAAACGACAGTCGAATTTGTAGTAAGTAGGTAGTAATAAGTTCTCTTAGTATCTAAAAACAATCAGAATGTATCAGATGTCTATTACAAAGGAAATAAAAGATATTTTGGTTGTTGCAACACAGAGGTTTACAAAGCATTTCCAGTTTTAGTTATTCTAGGATTATTATGGTACAGCAGTATAACCGTCCCCAGCATTGAGTGAGCCGCTTGTTGACCTTTGACCCTGCAGCTCGTACCTACGACAACCTGGATGCCTGCGAGGTTGTCCGGAGCCCTCACCTCACCACTGCTGCTACGCTGCTGGAGGTGACACACACACACAAAAAAAACACAAACACACACGCTGTCAATCTGTTTCAGTAATGGCAGGTTCATCCATATGCTCTACAGTATGTAAGTGGGTGGTTTAGACACACAGAAGGAAGAAGAGAGGCCGTCTATATCCTGTTCAAAGCTCTCCGCTACAGACAATCCACAATACAAAATATCATAACCAATTAATTAAAACCTGTGCCGCTGTATTATTAAATAAACTAAAATAAATATCATGTTATATATGTAAAATATTTAATCGCGATTAATCGCATTGTTATGGCAAAGTTCAATAATGAATTCAAAAGTAGTGTATTGCGCACTTTTATTTTAAAAGTACTGCTATATGAACAATAACATTTGGTTCACGAGATGCAGGCAGCATGTTTTATACTTAATGTGAATATAATTCATACTTTGTTGGCATCATATTCTGAAAACCGGATGTTCGTCTGAAGAAACTGGATGTTGTCTCACGTTAATCTTTCTGCTAACTTTCAAAGTCCTTCGCTCGCTCCCGATCTGTGCCGTTTAAATGCGTTTACCGTGAATTTCAGCATATAGGTGCACTAAAATTACTGACTATAGGATGTTTGCTGGCTTTTATCCCACTGTTCTTGTCATCCTCTTGTTGTTATGTATATGTATTATCTCTTGTCTTTCAATTAAAAAAAAAAAAGAAAAAAAAAAAAAGAAATTATAATAAATTTTAAAAATGCGTTAACGCGTGATAAAATAATTGTCGGCGTTAATTAATGAATGCGTTAACGCGAAATTAAGGCGTTAACTTGCCCAGCACTAATATATAGTACATATGATTCAAGGGCCTCTGGGTTTGTACCCTTGAGGCCCAGCTACTATTCAATACTGGCAAATAAAAAACCTTCGGAAAATACCTGTGACCTCAGGTCAGCTAACATTTTGATTAAGGCAATTTTGTGCACCTTTACAATAATCAATATCCAAAAATGTTATCTTTCATTTTAGCATGATTTCTAGACGACTTGAGGTTGAATTATCTAACCATTAAATAAAAACTAAAGAGATGGCTTTAAGCAAACCAAACCTGCATCATGAGTAATCACATTACCTCATCTCTGGCACTGCCATCATGTACTCCTTTGCAAATCTGCTACTTTTGTAATGTATTTATGTATTTTATTGTATTGCGTGATATTGTGCTGTACAGTACAGTGTTGTACTATAGTGTTGTAATGTTGAAGTGTACTGATAATATTAGGTCACATTGTAATAACCTGCTCGGGACTAAAAATGAAAATTAGCTCTCAAGCTAACTCTGGCACATTTACATTGTGGTGGAAACTGAAATGTTGATGAATGTGCACTGTCCTTGGTAAATAAATAAATAATACTGAAGGAGATGAAACAGTTGTGTGTGCATGTGTGTGTTCAGGTGGACGGTAAGGACCTGATGAACTGTCTGACCAGCCGAACTCTGATCACCAGAGGAGAGACCGTCTCCACCCCACTCAGCATGGAACAAGCTCTGGACGTACGGGACGCTTTCGTGAAGGTGAAACACTTGATCATTCAAACTGCTTTTTAGTCGTCTTTTCTTCACACATGACCTTAAATATAAGGCGAAAAAAATATCCATTACAGGAGGTTACAGGTGCACTGTGGAGTTTTCTACCGCGTTGAATGTACTTCCTTCAACATAAAACATTTTTGAAAGCAAATAGTTTAAGTATTTTAAGTCCTGCTATTTTTTTATACCCATGTTTACAAGCTAGAGTTCTTCTTCTCTGCCTTTAGTGGCATTTGGCTGCGGTTCTGAGCGCATCATCACCACCTGTAGATCACTGGAACAGTTTGAAAACATTTGTAGGGATGTGAATTCTAAGGCCAAAAAACACCCCAAATACTTCATAGTGCTACTTGAGGTCCAAAACTCTGCAGGTCTTTAAAGTATTACGGTGATTTAACGTGTGTGTGTGTGTGTGTGTGTGTGTGTGTGTGTGCAGGGAATTTACGGCCGCTTGTTTGTGTGGATCGTGGAGAAGATCAATGCGGCCATTTACAAGCCGATGCCCTCACAGCCCAAAGCTCTCAGACGCTCCATCGGACTGCTGGACATCTTCGGCTTTGAGAACTTCACTGTCAACAGGTACAGCACGCCCCCAAAGACCAGCACTCAGACCTGACACAGACAGGACAGTAACATGACCAGCTGATCTCATTAGCATCAGAAGGATTTCCTTTCATTCTCCATATCATCTTGGTCCCGTTAGTTTTCCTCCTCTCATGTTTGTTGATCAGATGCAGCGTGTTTGATTATTTGGTATTTGTATAGTTCCCCATTTCCTTCTTCATCATTAGGTAAATGATTATGAAATGAATGATCGCATGAATAAATTGTGTAAAATATATAAATGATTTGTGAAATAACTAAAGAAAGGATTGAAACTCAACATAATACTAAACTTTAATAATCAGCATCTTTATTTTCACATTGAAGAGCTTTATAGGACCAATCATATGTATTTTGCATTAGATCTAGATTGATTTTTGTTGTGACCAGTTGTATATCAACTTGAAAAGAAGCTGTTTGTCAAACTGGCCTCTTACAATGTGAATAAATGTCCAGTTAAACTTCTTCCTCTCACCCACGCTTCCTGACTTGAAGAGCCACCGAGTGCAAAGTAATTTTCTCTCGTCGCTTCTCGTCCCTCCGTCCCGCAGCTTTGAGCAGCTGTGCATCAACTTCGCCAACGAGAACCTGCAGCAGTTCTTCGTCCGGCACGTCTTCAAGCTGGAGCAGGAGGAGTACAACCTGGAGAACATCAACTGGCAGCACATCGAGTTCACCGACAACCAGGACGCCCTGGACATGATCGCCATCAAACCCATGAACATCATCTCGCTCATCGACGAGGAGAGCCGCTTCCCCAAGGTACGCGCGCTCGGGTGGTTGGATGGTGGGACGCAGATAAGCGACCAACCGAGTACCCCACCGCTCTCTCCTTCCTTTTTCGAGACTGTAGGAACGTGAGCTGCTGAGTGTAAATCCGCGGTATCGCCGTTCGCCTCGCTCAGAGGCCGTCCTCACCATAATACTTTACACTACTTTAGGAGGGAGGGAGGTCAGACGGCAGCTGGCAGTACCACGGGTCTGCACTTTGCGGCTCACGTCACAGCAGTTTCACAAGCGTGTGTGAGAACTACGGTGGCCTTGAGGTCCCTCAAAAACACAAAAGGCCTCTCTTTAGAGCCAGTGTGTTTGGTTTGTCCCTTCTGGGCTACTGTAGAAACATGGTGGAGGACTCAGTGAAGTAAACCTGCTCCCTATGTAGATGTGAAGGACTCATTCTTAGTTTCAGGTGATACGCTTCAGAAAACATAGTTATGGATATTATATTTCAATCTGCCAGTAGATCCCCTGAAATGCCGCACACTGGCTCTTTAAGTAAATGTACAAATGTATTAGCACCCAAATCCACTGTGGATTATTTTTGGTCCATTTACAGGCACTGTTATTTAACAAAGTCATTTTAGAGGAATAATCAGATTGACTTCACATATAGTCAGTATCTTCTAAACACCTTTGCGATAAAACATTCAAACTTTTAGATTTCATGGAAACAGCGTTGCTGTGGGGAAGCAGATCATTTATTTATTATTTCATTGTAAATTCTCACTTTAGCTTTGTGTGCTGCTTATATATTCTTGAATGTTTATTGTTGTAGATAAAATACTTAAAGTAGCTAGAATCAATATTTTTTTTAATAATGATGTGTCAAATTACAAAGTCAAAGTTGTCTCCTTCAGTGATAAACCTACAGAGAGTTATCAGCTGAATCTACGGCTCCTCTCGGCTTTACGGAATTCTATATTGCGTTTCAGCTCTTTATTTATCTGTCTGGCACCAAACTTTCTTCCGGTTCACTCTCAGCCCTCTCGTAGTGTCGTTTACGAAGAAGAAGCTGTAAAAGGTCACTGTACTAACTGATCAGCAGAAAAGACAGACAGAGTTAGACACTACCTGGTGAACATAGTGGAGCATTTAGCAGCTAAAGAGACAGTTGTTTCCCTCTGGAGTTGGTGGAGACCAAAACCAGAGCTAAAAGAGAGTAAATGTCACACATCAACTTAAAAGGTGTTACCGTCAACTTCACCAGGGGCTTTGAATATGAAAATGTGTCTTTTTGTTTCCGTCTCTGTGTGTGTCCTGCAGGGCACGGACACCACCATGCTGAACAAGCTGAACCACCAGCACAAGCTCAACACATACTACATCCCTCCAAAGAACAACCATGAGACCCAGTTTGGCATCCAGCACTTTGCTGGAGTGGTTTACTACGAAACGAGAGGTCAGAGTCACTTCAGACACACCAGGAGGAGATAATGAAAATGTTCCTGTGTTACTGTGGGAACATATTAGATATTTAATGAAACCAGTTTGATGTGTTTCCTTCTGTTCTATCTATCTACTTATGGTATTATTATTTATTATTGAGCACGTGTTGTGTGTTTTTGTTTCATATTTGCTGAGATAGCTGATGATGCAAAACATATGTTATCGATGATGATTACATGCGTCTGTGCTTGTTTATTATGTGCACGCTCTGACACAGTGTGTGTGTGTGTGTGTGTGTGTGTGTGTGTGCGTGTGTCCTGCAGGCTTCCTGGAGAAGAACAGAGACACTTTATACGGTGACATCATCCAGCTGGTTCACTCCTCCAAGAACAAGTTCATCAAACAAATCTTCCAGGCTGATGTCGCTATGGTAACGGATACTCTCACACACACACACACACACACACACACACTATGAGGGGGAGCGAGGGAAGCGGAGGACAAGATGCGTGTGTTAAGCTGAACTTTTACAAAACAATTTTGGAATGTTAACGTAAGCACCGAATTTGTAGCAGACTTCTGTCTACTTGATGGTAGACAGAAGTGGAGGGGGTCATCAGTGGGGCGTCGCTCCTCTTTAACCCACATCTCTGTGAATGTCCAGGGGGGACGGAGGCAACGCCCGGGTCTATTTACTGAGATGAGCAGCAGACTGTTGAGCGTGGAGATGTTCATCACGTGGCCTAGACGTGATGTCATCTCTATTGTCAAACAAGCATGAGCGCTGACAGTGAAAGTCCTTTTCTGATTTCATTGTTAATTGCTCTGCGCTTTACTAAGATATATTCAAACATATTTTGTGATATGATCTTTTGGTGAAGTTGCATTAATCACTACCAGGGGGGAGACATTTTGTCTTCACTAGGAATACAAATAATTTAGCAGAATGTATAGATCAGGCTTCAAGGATTGAGGTGACATGTTGTCGGGTTGAACCGAACAGATTCTAGCTGAAATGTTTTGATCCTGGTTCGATCATGTGAAGCACTATAAAAGTACCATATCAATTGTAAACAATACTCAGATACGCTTTACATAAAAATAAATATTAGTTTTATTAGTTTCTGGGGATTTCTCATTGCAACGTTTGGTACACTTAGATTTATTTTGACTGGAAGTGTAACTTTGTTGTGGTGTCTAACATGACATCTTGTCATTTAGTTTCCCACTGTGACCACTAGAGGGCAGCAAACACCCATGTTTCTAAATACACTCACGTCATTGTGAGCTCAAAAATAGTCAAAACACACAGAAACCTCACCATACAACATTTCACTTCACTATCAAAACTTTAACTACATTTTGCTGAAACATACTTTTACATAAGTAAGGTTTTGAATGTAGGATTTTTACTTGTAGTGGAGTATTATCACATCATGGTGGTAGTACTTTTACTGAAGTAAATTGTCTGAATACTTCTTCCATCTCTGGCTGCAACTAACAATTATTTCCATTTTTGATTAATCTGTTCATTATTTTATGGATTAATCAATCGTTTGTCCATAAATTGTCAGGAAATTGCTTGTTTTATTTAAGCCCAGAGAGAAAAGACTCAAATCATAACATTTGAACCAGCAAATGTTTCTAATTTTTGCTGGTTAATTAGTCAATTCTCACGATTGACTAATCGACTTTTAATTGATAAAGTTGTTCTGGCTTCACTTTTAATTTTAACTCTGAACCTGCAACGTCAGCCTCACAAAGACATTTATATTTAGAGACGGAAAGAGGAGAAAGGTTAGTGTCAGAGCTCAGGAAGAGAGAAAGGAGTCCTCATTGTTTCTGACCATGACACTTTCTGTGCTGTCTCACTTTGTGTGTGTGTGTGTGTGTGTGTGTGTGTGTGTGTGTGTGTGTGTGTGTTTAGGGGGCAGAGACCAGGAAGCGTTCGCCCACTCTGAGCAGTCAGTTTAAGAGATCTCTGGAGCTGCTGATGAGAACTCTGAGCGTTTGTCAGCCTTTCTTCGTTCGCTGCATCAAACCCAACGAGTACAAGAAATCCATGGTGAGTGTCGGCACTCTGTATCCAAATAGAACACCGTAGAATAAGTTTACTTTGAATGGATTTTAGTTGACATGCAGTGCAATAGAAATAGAAGCACTTGGTTACTAGTCAACTCGCTCTGCAGCGGCTGGAAAGCAAAACATTTCTCAGCGAGTTCACTAACTGTGTTAATGAATGTGTTAAACTGTGAAATGAATTGTGGGATGGACAAAATAATGTAAACACATTAAGTCTAATAATATCGTAATTCATATTCCAAAGGCAAACAGTCGTAAATTAAAGCAAATTAATATTTACAGTATTTAATATTTACATGTTTTTAAACTTATCCATTTGTGTTGAAGCTGTTTTTGATCAAGTGTTAAAATAATTTCCTCCACACGTTGTACTTCTTCCTGTTATTTTGTCCAAGCCTGTGGATAGATGCTTAATCTGTTGTGAACTCAGGCTGCAGTGAAATATATATTCATGCACAAACACTTAATTTTTAAGTTTGTTTGTAACTGAGGAGGTCATCAGTGTTTGTAATTGTTCATATCACTAATATGAGGTTACAGAATGAAATTAATCCATAAAAAGTTTAACATGCTTTTATTTTGACCTTAATGTGTTTTGTCCATTGGAATAAACACTATTCAGTTTTCAATATATATTTCTAATTGTAAACATTTCAGACTTTTTACTTCGATAAATCAAACGGGGTGTTAAATGAAGTCAAATGTGCCCCAACAGTGTTTTCTCACCAATAACCCCTGTAAACATTGTTCATTACTAAATATTCAAACATGGATCAAAACACCACGTGGAGTCCGCTGATCATGTTCATCAAAACAAGTCAAGAGTCAATTAGTGCCAAGATGCATGAAAAATAAAACATAATAGTGAATTAAAAATAAAGGAAGTTTCACAGTGGTTTAGAATTATAGCCTTTCTAAAGGAAAACTAATCACTTGTACATCAGTTACTCCCCCGTATTACTCTACTCTGTTCTTCATGCCTCCACAGTGAACGGAGAATCTCAAAAACAGAGAACAGTCTTGATGAGTAAATGGAAGCCGTGCTTAATACCAGCAAAACTATATCCAAACCTTCGTTGACAAACTGTCATACCTCGTTCAGCATAAGAACAATAATGTGTCATTTATTTAATGTGTATTTGTTTGGGGAGACGTATGGAGCGTAAACCAAAGCCACACAGCACAGCATTTATAGCCTGAGCTAATTTGCAGTGCCCGTCCCTGATGGGTCTTTTCAAATACATAAAACTGAACCACAGATACACAAGAGACAGTACAAAACATGAACTTATCCAGTCGTGTGCTCGGTATTTCCCAAACATGCATTTCTGCTAAAAAACTGTCTTAAACCCTTTGCCACTCGTTTGTAGAGATCCTGCGCAATCTTGAGAGTGTTTTAAATAGTCAGGTTCTAGCAAAGATGCATGTGTTTGGGAAGTAGTGATAATAATACCGGAAAAATAAAACTTAGATTATAATGCACAAGCTGTGTGAGAGTTTGTATGAAGGTTTTGATGTAATTTTGCCGTTGTTAAACGCCGCCCCCATTTACTTCAACTCATCAAGACCTTTCTTCTTCTTTATATACTAAAGGCACCTCCCTAGTTGCAGATTGATTGATGGATGGATGTGGTGATATTATTGCTTTCGTAAGCACTCTTCATATTTTGTTTAACAGGAAGCAAAGATGATTCGATTTTAAATTGTGAAATAGGTGCCTTTTCATCTATAGTCCTTCCCCTCTAACAAGGAGTTTGAGATGACGGCCTTTAACCCCATCAGGCTTAGCTGTGTATTTTTACTCAACACCTGAGGTGTCGCCTGATTTTGGAGGTCAGTAAACTCACCCTTCCTGTCACAGTGTTTGTGTCTGTAGTTGTTTGACAGGGAGCTGTGTGTGCGTCAGCTGAGGTACTCGGGCATGATGGAGACCATCCGCATCCGCCGCGCAGGATACCCCATCCGCTACACCTTCGTGGAGTTCGTCGACCGCTACCGGGTGCTCATGCCCGGAGTCAAACCGGCGTACAAACAGGTAGAGTGTGACTACAGCTGTATGTGTGTGTGTGTTGTTTATTTGTTGTTTAATATGCAAGGATAGAAGTCCATTTTTGGGGGAATATTCTGTTTGAAAAAGTAGGGGTTGTCTCACGAGACAATCATGTGTCAGATATTGTTTTTGAATGGAGAGATTACCGATTGTTTTTAGCCTCAATGTTGCTATAGGCAGCGAGTTTCTTCAAGTCAGTTTAATGTGAACTGCTATAATAAGTGAAATAAATGAATAAAAATGAGGACAAAGTTTTCAAATGCAGAAGCAGACTGTGAACTGAATCATCTGCCAAGCAGTCAACAAGTAACACTGTCACAGATTTATTAGGATTTAAACCCACTGGGCACCAAACAACTGAGGCCAAATCAGCCAGGAACAGTGTGTGTGTGTGTGTGTGTGTATGTGTGTGTGTGTGTGTGTGTGTGTGTGTGTGTGGCTATTATGATAAAGAGTTGTCTGACGCCTGGAACAGATCAGATCAGATGACACCACATGTGTGACACTGTGTTTGGTCACCATGCAGTTTTTTTCCCACAATCCCAACAGCAGTCTGTTTTCTTTGGACCCAGACATGTTTCCTGCCTTGGAGGTTCTATGTGTGAATGTGTGTGTGTGTGTGTGTGTGTGTGTGTGTGTGTGTGTGTGTGTGTTTTACTTAATTAACAGTTTAGAGTTAGTATTTGTCAGATTAGCTTTATGATTCAGTTCAAGTTTTAGAATTCATTGTTAGTGTTGGTCTTTTCATTAGAAAACTAATACTTATTATTCAACCTTATCATTGTGAGCATGTTAGCATGCTAACTTTGAGCAGTCAGCTCAAAGTCTCAGGGAGCACACTCACAGTTACATTATGTCAATCTGTTGTCATGTCTCTCGTCCACCAGGAGGACCTGAGGGGAACCTGCCAGAGGATCGCTGAGGCGGTGCTCGGCAGAGACGATGACTGGAAGATGGGAAAGACCAAGATCTTCCTCAAGGTACGACTGCATCAAAAGGCGGCTCCGCTCAATTCGGAGATCTGATGAATGATAAGATGAAACAGCATGATGTGTGGGTGCAGCCTGGAGGAAAATAGAGTACAAGAAAATCCATAGCTGACCTTGAATTCAAAAAAAGACACTTCACTATATTGGTGTGGTTTGAGTAAATCCTTGCAGGTTCATGATGCCGAGACATGATTGGCTATCTGCATTAATCAACAGGTGTAGCTAATGAAGTGGCTGCTGAGCGTTTCACATTATTATCTCAGCCAGGCGTCGGCCTGGGTGGAGGTTATGCCTTCGGTTGTGTGTGTGACCGCGTGAGTCTGCGAGTCCGTGCTTCCATGACTGTGAGTGAGCGTGCACCTCTGCGTCTGTCCATGGCTAATCTCGCATTCTGTTGCAATGTAAACTGCATCATATTTTGGGTGACCAGTTATGGCTGCATGCTCAAGGATCAGCAGTTTTATACTGCCATTGACTGCCTGCTCCTAACAGGCCCCAGGCCGGTAGGGGCCACTAGTGATAATACAGCTGAGTGCATCACCGACCTGCTCTTCTGAGTGCAGTTTTCTAGCTAATGAAGTTGTTTCTCTCAGCGTTCAACACATTATACAAAGAAAGACTTTGTTTGAACTGTTCAACTGCAGCTTGCTGGGAATAAACCAGTTCATCCCAGTAGTGAGGCTCTGTTGTGATTGTTTCCAGTTCACATGCCTGCTGATGGGAAAGTGTGTGTGTTTCTGCTTCCTGCTGTGTGTGTGTGTGTGTGTGTGTGTGTGTGTGTGTGTGTGTGTGTGTGTGTGTGTGCATGTGTGTGTCACAAGAGATGGTGAGAAAATTACCAAAGGTGTTTATTAAGTTCCCATCAGGTGTGTATATGTTTCTGTGTGTATTTAAACTTTATGAGTATTATTATTATTGCATATGTGTGAATGTGTGTGTGTTTTGGTTTCCCGCCCAGTGAGGACAGATGTTGTCCAGAGGTCACTGGTAAGGCACATCCGTTGCCTCGGTGACACTGTCACTTCTTTCCTCAGAGGTTAAATGAAAATATCAGCTGATGATGATTTAGGCTCAGTTTGTTTTCACAGTGTGTGATTCTGATCGAGCGATGACGTGTTTACACACCAAACACTTTGAGTTTTAAATGCATGGAACAGTGTTCATCAAAGTCCCACAGTAGCACAAACTAACTAACCAATTGAGATTGCGGAAGACCAGCAACTCCTCTGTTCTGCAACATAAAATTACTGTTTTTGTCAATGGAGTGTGGCGGCTTTGGAGAGAGCATAGATATATGCAATGCCTTCAGTTCCACATCGGAAAGGTCTGTCAAGACTAGACTAGACTGTAAAGAGACAGCGTTGTTAGGCAAAGTGTTGTGTAGATAACAATAGATTAACATTTTAAAAAACTGGTAAAACAGGGACTACCTACTATTGTTCCTATGGTATTTACATTGGTCCTCAGCAGTTAGCGAAATGGTCAAAATCTTAAAAGCTGAAACTAGTGTCCTTAATAACAATTTTCTGAGATCCAGTGTAAAATGGAGCAAGTGGTTTGTCTTCCGTGGATAGAATGATGCGGGTGGGTAAGGGATGTTTTTATTCCACTTCCTGTGTGCAAAACAAAAAGAAGTCACATTAATGAACCAGGTGAATCTACGGCTCCCCAGTTAGAGGAGACTGGAGGACACTTTTCTGTATCACGCCCCTGCCTTGTGTTTGAAGTTGATTATTCAGGTCTATTTTCACACAAATGTCTCGGCTCCTCCGGATTTAAGGCTAATCTCTATCAGGCCTTACCGCTCGGCTGGACAGGAAGCAGAACAGGAAGTAGAAAGTGCAGGGGGGTTGAAGGCAGGGCAGTACCCACACTTCCTCCTACAGGACGGATGGACAGGAGAAGTTTATGGTCTGTTAGCAAACTGGAAAGCTGTCACATCAAAGCATGTTGAGGGGAAAGTGCTGTAACTACAGCGTTTGGTTTACTGTGTCCTGACTTCAGAATGATTTTCCTGATTTTCAACAATTTGGGAAGGCGGATATATTTAGCTATTGTTAATGGAGCTACTCTGGGGGGGGGGGGGGGGACAATGCTAGACTGATGTGCAGACATTTATGGTTTCTAGAGGCTGAAGTCTTATGACTCTGGTGACCTCCATTGTTTTTTTTTTTGGTTTTTTTTATCCCTCTATGGAATGATGTTAGCTAATTATCTAGTTATATAATTAGGCAGCTGTTGGTCATTTTTTATCAATTTGTCTGATTAAATTGTGAAACAGAAGCACAGTATTTTTGAGAATAGTTGTGGATATTCAGTGATAATCTTTGCTTTTGCTGGGTTATCTGTTCTTTACGCTTATTGTCTCGCTAAAATATCCGTTCGAACCTTTTGAACCTTATGTTTCTGCAAACAGGGTTAAAAAACTTTGATTTTCTGTGGATACAATGTGATTTTTAGTCATTACACTCTCAAAACTGATGAACCAGAGAATTTTGTGTTTGTTACACACGAGTTCTCTCTCCGGCTGTGTAGGATCACCACGACATGCTGCTGGAGATCGAGAGAGACAAGGCCATCACAGACAAGGTCATCCTCATCCAGAAGGTGGTTCGAGGGTTCAAGGACAGGTAGGCCTTAAAAATCCAGTCTGGTGAACTTTTCGGATGAAACTGTAATTTGAGCCAGTCTTGCGTGTCACCCTCTAAAACCCCTAATCTGATTTTTTTTTTTTTTGGTGATAAAATATTTTGTCATGTAAGGATTCAAAGAAAAGTGGTATCTGATTTTTCATTTCCTGTCATCAGATCCAACTTCCTGAAGATGAGGAAGTCGGCTGTGTGGATCCAGAAGACGTGGAGAGGGTACCAGTGTCGGAAGAACTATGGAGCTGTGAGGACTCGCACGCAACAATTCAGCATGATTGTGATCTATGATGCAGCTCAGCTCGAGTAATTCATTATTATCAGAAAAGGTTGAAAAACAAATCTTTCTTCTTCGTCTT
The DNA here is from genome assembly GCF_004355925.1 of Anarrhichthys ocellatus. Taxonomy (NCBI): domain Eukaryota; kingdom Metazoa; phylum Chordata; class Actinopteri; order Perciformes; family Anarhichadidae; genus Anarrhichthys; species Anarrhichthys ocellatus. The sequence continues at coordinate 193,981 of NW_022280224.1, read as the reverse complement.
CGTTTTTGTTCCTGTGTCCCCCTTCAGATGCGAGCGGGCTTCTCTCGCCTCCAGGCTCTGGTCCGCTCCAGGAAGCTGTGTGCGTCGTACAACGTAGCGCGTCAGCGAATCACGGGCTTCCAAGGCCGCTGTCGGGGCTTCTTGGTGCGCCGGGCGTTCAGACACCGACTGTGGGCCGTCATCACCGTCCAGGCCTACACCAGAGGCATGATCGCTCGCCGGCTGTACAAGAGGCTGAAGGGAGAGGTAAAAGCACACACATGCACAGTAGTGGATTTGGGTCGAGCATGCAGTTTGTGCAGAAATCCAAGCGAAAGCAAGGGCTATCTGAGTGCGGGGACAGGCTTTTGTGGGAAAGAATTTTAAAATCTCAAGTGGAATCAATAAGTCGTGCTGTCAGATTGAAAGGACACACTCTTAAATAAAGATAGGAGAGCTTCAGTACACGTGTTGTTCCTCTCTCTCCTCTGCTGTGTGCAGAGAGAGGGCAGACGGGCCACAGCAGGATGTAGCGTGCGTTTCGTCTGCATTCATTCAAAATCCGGCACCTTCCTGCAGGGTTGTGCCGAGGTGTGAGTGTGTTTATTTGTGCTTTAGAAACAAAACCTCTGTGAAACGTAAAATAAAAAAACTTTTTATTCTTCTGATTCACTGCTTTGGTCGTACCAACGCAGCTCCCTCTCCTCATTCACCCTCGACCTCGCTCGACCTCTCTCTCTCACACACCTGATGAGCTGATGAGGACGGGGGAACTTTGAATGCTAGCTTTTATTATCATTTTTTCACTTAATTGCTTAATTCAATCCCTTAAGTTAATGTTATCCCTGCCACTTCAGTTGTCCCCAGCACCTCCACATTCTCAGTGCTGTTGACTTGAACACAGTTTAAATCTGATTTTTAACTGAGATGTTAAAGCAGCCCACTGGGGTTGAGCCCGTGTTGTATCTAGTTGTTCTTTTCTGACAGTGGACTCCCCCCCCCCTCAGTACCGCAGGAGGCTGGAGGCGGAGAAGATGCGTCTGGCTGAAGAGACCAAACTGAGGAATCAAATGTCAGCGAAACGAGCGAAGGCCGAGGCTGAGCGCAAACACCAGGTAGGAGTTCAACGAAGAACACATCGGAGACATTTTCAAAACATCCGTTTATGTATCTTCTTTAAATGGATTAGGATGCATCATTCTAGTTTGGGATATCTTAACTTTCTTTGTAGCATACACCCACCTGTCTTAATCAGTATGTTTAACAGATGTTCGGACAACATTTCTGTATTTTAATTTGTCACATGCTTGTGTTTCCTGCTTTGAGCTGTGAATCGTTCCAGCAGAGGAAACCAAGTGGCCCAACGTGTAAAATAGAGTACAGATGTGTAAAATAGAGTACAGATGCCTGTTTTGTTTACAGATATTATCCTTATTATTACACTGTGGTTTCACTAGGAGCGTCTGGCCCATCTGGCCAAAGAGGACGCCGAGCGGGAGAAGAAGGAGAAGGAGGAGGCCCGGAGGAAGAAGGAGATGGTGGAGCAGATGGAGAAGGCCCGTTTGGAACCCGTCAACGACTCCGACATGGTGGACAAAATGTTCGGCTTCCTGGGGACGACGACCTCTTTCGCGGGCCAGGAGGGACAGGCTCCTGCCGGCTTTGAGGTGAGTCAACAAAAGGTTTCCGTTGTTCTTTGGCGCAAATTGTATTGTCAGCGCGATTATATACTACATATGTATAAAAGAGTTGAAAAAGGAATCTTACAATTATTGATATTCTACGGATTTATTCTAAGTGCAGGTCCTTTAGAAATAATCCCATTACCTCTTCAAGTTATTTAAATACCCCTCAGATTTGTTTTGATGATGAAAATTCATTGTGATGACAAATTTTTTTCCCCTTGTGCAGTTTAGAAATTTCCTTTTTCAGTCAGATTTAAACTTGTTAAATAGATTAAAAATAATAAATTAATAACAAAAAGTCTTGCAGTTACTTTTGCGTTACAATGTTTGGACAGTGTTGGGTTTGAGTACAATAAGTGACAGAGTTGACATTTATTCAGCTGTATGTATATACATACAAAATAATTCTATATTTGAAAGTGGGCGAATGTACCCCAAATAGTTTAGGGGGAAATGAAATTGAATTACTAACCGTATTGCGTTAACAGGTTAATTACATTATTTTCACATTTGTCTGAGAGGTCAGAGAATTTTCTCATCACTTAAGAGAAGACAAACGTCAGAGTTTCAGTCTGGAGAGTCTCACCTGAAGCTCCTGTCTCCTCTGCAGGACCTGGAGCGGACCCATCGGGAGCTGGAGGAGGAGGATCTGGACGAGGCTCTTCCTCTGCCTGAGGACGACGAAGAGGAGGATCTATCGGAGTACAAGTTTGCCAAGTACGCCGCCACCTACTTCCAGGGCACCACCACACACACCTACGTCCGACGGCCTCTCAAACAGCCTCTGCTGTTCCACGACGACGAGGGAGACCAGCTGGTAGGTCACCTTTGACCCCTGACCCCACGGCAGACTAACCATGTTTTCAGATTTGTGACGATGCTTTTTTTTCAGTTGATCTCGAAAGGCTTTTTAAATAGTTTATTTTGCTGAAGAAGTAGGAGAATTTCTTCAACTCGAGATAAGATTTCATCTGGCAAACTTGAATGAATAAAAATGTATCCTCCGTGTCCCGGGCCCAGGCTGCTCTGGCGGTGTGGATCACAGTGCTGAGGTTCATGGGAGATCTGCCGGAGCCCAAGTACCACACGGCCATCAGCGACGGGAGCGAGAAGATCCCCGTCATGACCAAAATCTACGAGACGCTGGGGAAGAAGACGTACAAGAGAGAGCTGCAGGCGCTGCAGGGGGAGGGCGAGGTAAGGGGGAGGAGAGGGGATTTATACAGTTAAAGTTTAAAACTAGAGCTGCTCTGTGATGTGCTGCTGTTAGTTCATCAGCCATGTTTCCTATCCCTAAGTGGAGGGACATGTGATGTACAGCCACAGTATGTTTTCATTGTATATATGCTTTAAAATAACTTAAAACTTTACATTAGTAAGTTCATTGGTTTTTTTGGGGTGCAGGTCATTTATCAACTGTTTCCATAACTTTTAAGAGTGTAAAGATTGTTTTCTAAATGGAGATATCTAAAAACAAATGAAGTTTCTCTGATCTACTCTAACACTTTGAATGTGAGCTATGATATTGATTTTGGAGACTAAACATTTAATCCACTAGATTCATCCAACTTGAAAAGGTTCATTTTCACCAGAGTTTCCACATAGTTTCACAGAGATCGACAGGTTGTGGCCGTAATGCATCAAGAAACGGAGCGATGTGTGAAGAAGACTGCTAGCTGATCTCAGGGAGTTCAAAAACATTTAAAAAATGTTCTTTGTAATTATTTTATGATTATTTGTTCTGACTCAAGAATACACACAAAGGGCTTCATGTCTGAACAGATGAAGGATTCACCAGTTTGCTTTAGGAAGGCGTCTCTTTGTAGCGTTGTACTTCACGTCAAACCGTTCCCTCTTTATTTCTTCACTCGCTCAAACTAACTTCTTCTCTTCATTTGATGCTTTAGGATGTAAAAGAAAAGCCATCCATGAAAAAACAAACAGGAGACGCATCCTGCCAAAACTGAAAAACAACCTGCAAGAAAGTCGTTCCGTAGAATGGCAGATCTTTAAATTAATTTTAATTTAATCCTCTTGTCCAGTTGCTTGTTAAATGACTCAAGTCAAATAAAAGCCAAGTTTTTCTCACGGCGAACATCCGGATCATTGACTGTACCACTGTTGAGGTTCTGGACTCCAGACGGAGAGTCCCATTGTTACGTATCATGTGAGCATCTCTGATCAGTGGTCTTGTCCCTCACTCAGACGCCTCACACAGACAGCCACAAGAAGAACAGCGTACGGCACAAACTGGTGTCCCTCACCCTGAAGAAGAAATCCAAGATCACCGAGGAGGTGAGAGACAGAGAGACGGCGGGATTATGAAAACTACCTTTCAGGTGGATTCATCTCTAGGCGGCATGTTGCAGAAGTAGAAAAGTCACAGTCTGATGCGTTTCAGGTCACCAAGCGCCTCAACGATGGCGAGCACGGTCGCCACGGCAACAGCATGCTGGAGGACCGGCCAACATCCAACCTGGAGAAACTTCACTTCATCATCGGCAACGGGATCCTGAGACCAGGACTCAGGTACACACACACACACACACACACACACACATTTACGTCATCATGAGGCTGTGGTTTTCATAGAATAACATGGATATCACTGGCATGAATTCATTACATCAATACATCAAAGAATGATGTGTGGCCTGAATATAATAAGATAATATCTTTGCTGTTATTGTCAAACAAAAAGAGTCTCCTGCATTATAGCAGCAGCAAAGAAGAACAGACAATTCACATTTCTATGCATCCAAATGTGTCTGGAAAAGATTTGAAAGCCTCTTAATCAGACATTTAAACTTTCTCTTAAATTTAAGAGAGAGCTCAGGAGACATGTTGTGGCTTTATAATCACTTTCCATCTTCTATTTCTGAACTTGTCAGTTTATCATTGGATTATACTTACTGTATGTGTGTGTGTGTGTGTGTGTGTGTGTGTTAGGGACGAGATCTACTGTCAGATCAGCAAGCAGCTGAGTCAGAACCCGTCCAAGAGTTCTCACGCTCGTGGCTGGATCCTCATCTCTCTGTGTGTCGGCTGCTTCGCCCCTTCAGACAAGTTTGTCAAGGTCAGGATATTCAAAAGTTATGGATTTTTATTATCTATTCAATTGAAATATGCAGGAGGAAGACGTCTTAAAGTTCACATATTTCCACAGTTGTTTGTTTTCTGAATGGATCCTCATTGAGGTAGCCTCATAAGAGGCTTTTGTCTTTCTGTGAGAAAGCGAATACGTTTAAATTTGCGTACAACCCGATCGATTATCTGTCAATTATTATTACTTATTATTTTTCTAATACTGCCCTCTGGATGCTACCTCAGGGAGTTACTCGCTTGCTGTTTTGCATTTCTACCTACAGTACCTGAGGAACTTCATCAACAGCGGGCCGCCGGGTTACGCTCCGTACTGTGAGGAGAGACTGAGACGAACGTTTGTCAACGGGACGAGAACACAGCCTCCCTCCTGGCTGGAGCTGCAGGTACAAACACACGCACACACACACACACACACACACACACACACATCAACACAATTTGGCTTTATGGTTTTTAACAATGGGACTAAATGCTATAGTGTAAGTACAGAAAATCAAAAAGACTGTTTCGTAATGTGTTTCCTTTGACTAAAGCAGAAAAATACATGAAGTATAGTATAAAGTAAAAGAATAAGAGGTACATGGCAGTGTAAGAAATAAAGAATTATTTCATTTAAAGCAGTGGAAAATTAGGTAGTAGAGGGAAAATTGAGTGGAGTCAAAGAGCAGTGTGCATGACAGTCTGAGCAATAAATAAACACAATATTGTGGGAGACAGAGGGAAATGTGGTAAAAACAAAAGAAGATGACTTAGACCTGCACAAAGGAACTGTTAAGGTGACGGTGTGAGCAGAACGCAGTGCTCTGTTGGTAGCAGAGTCTCAGGAGGTCACTGAGTCGACAGTGAAGTGATTTCAAAGCAACAGGTTTTTCATTTGGAAACAACTCAGCTTAAGTTCTGAGATCTCTCTCCAGGCCACCAAGTCGAAGAAGCCCATCATGCTGCCGGTGACGTTCATGGACGGTACCACCAAAACACTGCTGACGGACTCCGCCACCACGGCCAAGGAGCTCTGCAACGCCCTGTCCGACAAAATCAACCTGCAGGACCGCTTCGGCTTCTCGCTCTACATCGCACTGTTTGACAAGGTGGGCACACACACACACACACACACACACGTGAGGACCATCATTGGCACTGAGGAGCCCTTAACCCTTAAAGCCCCCAACAGTCATCTGCTGAGAGTGGAAAGTTTCTCTTTGCTAACCTTAAATCTGAGTTGAACAGCTGGACGTCCCAGATGATTTTGTGACATCACAACTAGTTTGCAGTCAATCCAGGTTCAATATGCACTTTACTCCAGTGTGACATGATGTTGAAACCTCGAGCACACATTCACCAGATTGGCTTCGCAGTGAAGCAGGAGACATTGAAGTTCAACACTTTTTGATGAAAAATATTTACATTTTCATAAATTGTGGAAGAATATTGAGAATTTTAATGAAACTTTAACTTCCTGAGACCCAAGCTTTTGTTTGATATGCATTTTTAATTTCTCTTAGCTATTTGTGATTAGTAGGACCTAATACGTATACAACTTTTTCTTCCCTCATCCTCTGTGACATGACTGAGGAATACACTGCTCCATCTCAGCAGTAGATGCAGAATGTGCATGATTGTGCTTTTAAAATTAAATTGTCAGGCTGTAGTGTGCAAATGAGAACTCAAGGATTCAAGGATTCAAGCATCATTTATTGTCATTCCCCTAAACTCAGTGTTGCACAACAAAATGCAGTTGTGACGTAGTCCATTTATGCCACACAACAAAAATATGAGAAAACAAAAACAACAGAGCATTCCTGTAGTGCAGTTTCTGCCATACGTGCTCCAGTAATAAAAACAAAAAGACAACAAATTAAGACAAAAATGTAGTAAAGTTAATAATAGCTACCGGCCTCCGTTGCCATTAGCGCTTGTCCCCTGATTTATACATCACACAAAGTATTTCATATTGCACGTGACTGTAGTGAAGCTTAAAACAACCGACCAACAAACATAACATCATTTTTATATATTTATTTTGTTAAGAAGTTATAAATATAACAACAAATATAAATGATCTAAACTAATCTCTAAAAAAGGAGTATCTCATTTATTTTGAGTTGCACTGGGTTTAATGGAAGTCTTTGTGGAAAAACCATCAGATGCTAAATTATTATTCAAAGCCAAGTATTCTTTATGTGTCTCAATGTCCTCACCTTCCCAAAATGTATTCACTTTCAAATTGTGAAACTGAAACTGGTCCTTTACAATTATATTAATGATTCTTATACATTTCAATAATGATGGTAATGAATGAATATAGATTAAAAGTTCAGAGATTATTATGTTAAAAATACTATTCGATTTTGCACTAGTGAAACTAAATCACATTAGAAAATAATAATAATCATCAAAATCATTGTGTATAGTAGCAGGAATGAATGATTTTCCTCCTGCAGGTCTCGTCTTTGGGCAGCGGGAACGACCACGTGATGGACGCCGTGTCGCAGTGCGAGCAGTACGCCAAGGAGCAGGGAGCCCAGGAGAGGAACGCCCCCTGGAGGCTGTTCTTCAGGAAGGAGATCTTCACGCCCTGGCACTCCCCCACCGAGGACCAGGTCGCCACCAACCTCATCTACCAACAGACTGTCAGGGGCGTCAAGTTCGGAGAGTACCGCTGCGACAGGGTGCGTTATTTATGTCTCCTTATTTACTTTAAAGAATTGACATTTTGTGGATATAAAATAAATTTGCTTTCTTGCTGAGAGTTTGATTAAGAGACTGATACCACTGTCATGTCTGCATGCCAAGTATGAAGCTGGAGCATAAAGTGTATATTAGAAGTGAACGAGTTTTGCGATTTCGCTGTCGCCATCTTAAATTACGACCATCCTCATGTCGGCTTTTTTTTGCAACCAATGAACATAAATTACCATATTTGGAATGCAGAGGAGTGACGTAGAGATGCCGTATACGTCTCTGGTAGTGGCAGCAACCTGTCAATCACAAGGTAGCCCCGCTCTAAAGCATACCCTGCTTTATGGTCTGTTTGACTCTAAATGGACCATCATTTACTAAATGAACATCATGCTGTATTGAAGAATACTTGAAACTAGAGATTGAGACCATAAACTCATGTTTACAATGTTTACTGAGGTAATAAATCAAGAGAGAAGTAGAGTCATTTTCTCATAGACTTCTATACAACCAGAGGAGTCGCCCCCTGCTGGTGAGGAGAGAGAATGCAAGTTGTAAGAGCTGGAGCTAGAAGCCAGTTAGCTTAGTTTAGCACAAAGACTAGAAACGGGGAATAAGCTAGCTGGGCTCAGTCCGTAGTGCACAGATATGAGAGTGGCCATCTAATTCAAAACAAATATGATTATTTCCCAAAATGTTGAAATATTCCTTTAAATAGTTTGTGAGAACTTAAGCTAGGGAGTACTAGAAGTCCCTTTGCAAACATATATTTAAGTGACTAGTTTACTTCATCTCTTTGGACTATAGTTCTTTTTTATTATCATTTATGATAAAAGATGTTAAAAAAGTCACTTTGGATATATCATAAAACAACATATCTCATAGAACAAATATACACAACGTATATACACAACACAATATATATATCAGCAAAAGTACTGTAATTCTACAGTGAATTGTGGTTTTTAGGTACTAGTAACAGTAAAAACAAGTAAGAAGACTGATCAGAGAACTGATCAAGACAAAACAAAGTTCATATTCATGTGTTTCTAAAAATAATCCTCCAAACAAACCTACCGGTATCTGTCTCTCTGTGTCCCCAGGAGGACCTGGCAGAACTGGCCTCTCAGCAGTATTACGTCGACTACGGTTCGGAGATCCTTCTGGAGCGCCTGCTGAGCCTCATCCCCTCCTACATCCCCGATAGAGAGATCAGCAGCTCCAGGACGGTGGAGAAATGGGCTCATTTCATCATGGCTGCACACAAAAAGGTGTTCGTCACTGGGACAACGTCTGTCAACGTCCTCCCAGCGAATTAATGGAGAATGGAACCTGCAGGTTTCAGCCAGGCCTCTAGGGATGTCAGTCCACCTCTTTGATTTAGATTTGGATTTAGACTCAGAAATTATTAGATGGATTGACATGAATTGTTCAGACTTTCATAGTCCTCAGAGGAAGAATCCTTTTTCCTTTTGTGATCCCTTATCATGTCCTTGAGCACCACCAGCTGCTTGACATTGCTTGACATGCTAAACTAAGATGGTGAACATGGTAAACATTATACCTGCTCAACTACACAGAGCAGCAAGCAGTTTGGCTGTATTTGAAAGGAAATACATTTGTGTTCATGGATACTTGAGAATATGTTTAAAAATATATAAATTTGCACTTTTGCACATGGGAAGTTACCTGGTGATGCATGTATGTAGATTAATTAGATTAATGATTTTTGTATATTTTGCATATAAACATTCTCAAGTACATATTTTTCTTTGCATAATGCAAACATTTGACTTTCAGATGATCTAACTGGTTGAGCTAAAAACCTACAGTCAAATCCAAGTATTTTAATATTCTTGTGAACAGTTTTTTATGGGCTTTAAGTCTGCAGGGGAAGTGCTGCTTGGTGTGTTTGCATTCATATTGGAGCAATAATTAGAAAAAGAAAACCATTTACTGTGTGAAACACCATCCTCCCCCAAAACACCTCAAAGTTATTCATGTGTCATTTCACACGTGAACATATTAAAACATCTCTCTCTCTGGCTGCTCAGGGCATCTACACCCAGAAGAGATTTGACCCTCAGAAGGTGAAGGAGGAAGTGGTGGACTTCGCTCGACACAAGTGGCCTCTGCTTTTCTCTCGTTTCTACGAAGCCTTCAAGTTCTCGGGTGAGAATCTACGACCTCTTTTAGTTGATTGATTTAGTTTCAGTTGAGTCCGCTAACCTTTCACATACATACAAAGCGTGATGGTCATTGCACAAACATTAAGTACAAATATGAGCAACCAAATAATTATTTCACCTCAATTTCAGGCCTTTGACATATTCATGATAATTATAGAGAAGCAGGCGTTGGCAAATATTTCTTAGATCTAACTCAGTACACGCAATACATATATACTGTATACATAGAGAAGTAAACGTGTAGTTAACAGAAGTAAAAGTATTATTATGCCATGGTTACGTGAAGGCAAGAAAAACAAAGAAATGAAAAGAAAAAGATCCTGCAGATGAGGAAAACTACCTGTGGAAATATGGATAAGTCCAAATCTAATGAAATATTAACAATAAAGTTAATAAAATGACACAGTCCCTTCTAGGAGCCTTCCTAAGAAATCAGTTAAGTATTGACGGTTATTAAAAACTATGGGAACCCATATAATGCAGAATATGTGAACATAATGTCACGGATATTGTCCTGTTGTATCCTTCAGGTGTGAAACCTTCATCCTCTCCTCTCTGCATCTCTCAGGTCCCAGTCTGCCTAAAAACGACCTGATCGTGGCCGTCAACTGGACCGGGGTTTATTTTGTAGATGAGCAGGAGCAGGTCCTCCTGGAGCTCTCCTTCCCAGAAATCACTGCAGTTTCCAGCAGCAGGTGAGGCATGCTGGGAGCTGTAGTCACTCAACGGTCCTTTCCTTCCATCATCATCCACTTCCTTTTATCTCATCCAAGTTCAAGCTATACCAGTACAAGTCTATTTACTGTTTTCAAACTGGCTCCGGTTTCTCTCTTCCAACAACAACAGCTGTAATTTCACTTTTTAATTCCCTATGAGGACATTTATTTTCTTTGAAGTGTCTAAATAAATCAGTTTATTTTGTCGTTTGATTCGGAGGACTTGTTTTGCTTCCAGGGGAGGAAAGTTACAGAGTCAGAGCTTCACTTTGGCAACCATCAAAGGAGACGAGTACACCTTCACCTCCAACAACGCGGAGGACATCCGGGACCTGGTGGTGACCTTCCTGGAAGGCCTGAGGAACAGGTCGAAGTTTGTGGTCGCGCTGCAGGACAACCCCAACCCCAGTAAGTCCTGAACGGTGAAGGATATACGTATATATACAAACATATATATATATATATATATATATATATACATATACATATATACATATACATATATGAAAATGAATCAATTAATGATCGAAATTATTGTAGATTTAATTTTACTTTCGATCAACTAATCAATATATATAAAAAAATGTATGATTGCAACTAATCCATAGTCTAAATTCGTGGTGGTTTGCCTTGTGTGTGGAGTGATCCTCTTTGGACTACGGCAACATGTTGGTAGTATGCACAAACCCAGAATAACATTTTCACATAAAGATAGTTCATCTGAAACAGTGTGCAACACTATTGTACTTTGAGTACATTATACGTTAGAGAGATTCCCATCAAACACATTTTTAGTAATGTAATATTAGTAGTAATAGAAGAAATGCCAGTTAGTCATCTCACCTCCTACTGTGTTTCTGTTTCCACAGCTGGAGAGGAGTCCACGTTCCTGAGCTTCATGAAGGGAGACCTGATCCTGTTGGACCAGGACACCGGTGAGCAGGTGCTCAACTCTGGCTGGGCTCACGGTGTCAACGAACGGACCAATCAGAGAGGAGATTTCCCAGCCGACTGCGTCTATGTCCTGCCCTCCGTGACCCGACCTCAGCAAGAAATAATGGTGAGAGAAGAAGACACCGCATCTAAGAGCGTTTGTGACGTGAACTTGGTTGTGAGAAGGAGACTCGTCTTTACAGCACTGACTTCCTCCTCTTCTCGTTAGGAGCTGTTTCATGTTACGGGCACAGCTTATTCTGCAGCAAGATGGAACTTCATTTCAGAATTTTTAATCCAAAAGTTTTTTTAGGTTGAGTAATAACTTTCCACAGTTCAACCAAAAGTTTCAGAACAAAATATCTGATTATTAGTGAAGTTTATTTTCTATTATCTTATATATCTATAAAAAATATATAACAGAAAACAACTGAATCCAAAGAAACACATCAGGATCAAAATGAACAATGTGGAGATTCAATGTTAGTTTACGTCCATGACAGACAACAGGAACAAACATGTGTGTCAGCTGACATTGTACACACGGCAGCAGAAAGCTGAATAAGCAAGTTTGTAATTATATTTACATTCAAGACATTAATCAAAGTAAGCTGTTTAACCCTGTGATGCTCTTGTTATATTTTTCTCTCACACCATTACTTCTGTATTTTTGAGGGAGTATAGAGTACTTTTCTATTTAATTACCCAGCACACTGTAGACTTTAAAATAACACATCACAGTCACTTGAAAGGAAGTTGACCGTTAGAATTTGACTTCAATACAAAACGGGACTTACATTTCATTATATTAACAGAAGGGAATTTAACTTACATTTCCTTCTGTGCATCGGACAAAGAACAAAGAGAGATGAAGAGCCAATTGGGGCCCAAAATGTTGTGTTTTTTAATGTAATAAAATGTCTATTTTAAAGAGTGTCGTGCCTCTTTCTCCAGCTCTAATCCCATTTTGGTTTCCTGCGTTTTGCACACTGGGATGTTAACATTCAAAACTTGCTAACACGTTGCTGTAACAGTTTGAATCTGATCTGATTCAAACATCCGTCGCTTCCTTTTGTTTGAACAAAGTTACTGGAAGTCCTTTATGATAAAACGCTCAATGTGAAATGAATGTAATCTGATGTGATCCAACCAATCAGGCGCTGATTACCATGACGCCGGACCAGCGACAGGAGTCGGTTCGTGTTTCGCAGCTCGTCCTGCCGGAGAGCGACGACAGGATGAAACCCTACACGCTGGAGGAGTTCTCCTACGACTACTTCAGGTACACACACACACCACACACCTACACACAAGCACACACACATTAAAACTAACTTATCCGTGAAACATCTTACTGTTTTAGATTATAGTTTGGCTTGTTATTCTCTGAAAATACTTTCAGACACAAGCTGTAAATCCTCCTGAAGTTATGGAGCAGCTCAGGGATCGGTCCTCGGCCCTTTGGTGTTCTTCATGTACCCTTTAAACAGAATCATTCACAGTAATGAAATCAATTGACTCACGGAATGAATGATTTAATAATTGCACGAAATTAAGTGAGATCGTCTATCTGGAAACTTGAAATCAGACAGCTCAGAAGTTATCATCATCGCAGGTCCATTTGTGGCCAGTAAATTGAAATTTGATCGACAAGCAGTCAAGTCAACATGTCGCCTGCTTCTTCCAGGCCTCCTCCCAAACACACCCTGAGCAGAGTGATGGTCACTAAGAATCGTGGGAAGGACAAGATGTGGAGCTGCACCAGAGAGCCGCTGAAGCAGCCGCTGCTGAAGAAGGTGGTGAACCACGAGGAGCTGGCTCAGGACGCCTGCATGTCCTTCATAGATATCTTTTGAAAAACAGCTGACGTGACGCTGTTTAAGACTGATGGTCCTGACCATTTCAATGTACTCAGGCTCCTCTGTGGCGTCAGGCTTCACTAAATTGTCAACCAAAACTGCTCTAATCCTGACCCGAACAAAGCTGGTTTCCAAATGTACTCAGTTAACTCTGTGTTGACCGGTTTCACTGTGAGCTTGTCAATGTGAAAGAGGTTTGTGACTAACAGCAAATGCAACAAACACAGATCCAGAGCAGCACATTCATTCACTGCAAAGAAAATTATTTTTAAAATATGCTTTCGTACAAGAGACCGGTTAGATTATTTGATAATGCTGTGTTATCATTGACTTTATCTTAATGTGCTTTTGCTTTAACAGAAAAAAAAACAACAGATCACTATGATATAAATCAGCAACATAAGAAGCTGAAACTAATAAAGAAACCAATAGAAGCACAAGTTAACCTCACAACTTATTGTTGATCTATAATTTCAAAAGGAATAACTGCTGTAGGTTTAGTTCACTGTGTCGGTGACCACAACAGCACATTCGCCCCATTCTTATGTTTTTATGACCACAGAAATTCTTAAGTTTGTAGTCCAGTGTGTGTAACATGCTTTTAGTGAAGTGAATGAAACCCGCACGGAGTATTAAAGATCCAAATGTTTCCTCGTCTTGATTCTACGTCAGCTCGTGTCCGTCTGTTGCAGCCCTTTACCCTGACGTTAACCTCGTGATATTCAGCCAAAACAAATCTGAACCTGATTTATTTATATTTATTACCACAGATTTTCTTTCCATGCTGGACTCCTGAGGTTGATGAATATTGGTTAAATTCAAGCTCTCTGTCTCACATCCACATGTTCATGCCCATTCTCTCATTTGTATTCGAGCCAATCAGGTTGTTTTATTCCTTGACGTTTGTCCCACCTATGATGAAGTACATGGGCGACTACCCGTCCAAACGGACGCGCTCCGTCAACGAGTTGACGGACCAGATCTTTGAAGGAGCGCTGAAGGCCGAACCTCTGAAAGACGAGATCTACTGTCAGATCATCAAGCAGCTCACCGACAACCACGTCAAGTGTGTAAACCGACGCCGTTATCAGTGTTATCAGTGCACAGTATGAATGATGATAATACTTGTAAGGTTCACACTTACATAAAAACTTTTCAGTGAAGTCACACCAGATTTTCCTGAATCTACTTCTGAGTTATAACGAAACACAACCCAAACACTGAAGGTTTTCATCATCACTGTGTCTGCAGTATTGAGCAGGAAGAACATTGCTAAGCAGACTCTGAACATGAGCGTCTTTGTTCTGCTGCTGCAGGTACAGTGAGGAGAAAGGCTGGGAGCTGCTGTGGTTGTGTACTGGTCTGTTTCCTCCCAGTAACGTGCTGCTGCCTCACATCCAGCGCTTCCTCCAGTCCAAGAAACACCACCCCCTCTCTGGAGACTGCATGCAGAGGCTGCACAAGGCTCTACGGTACAACGCCAGGCTTTCATTTGTTTCAACTGATTATTGCTGAATTTCAATTCAATTCAATTTAGTTTGTATAGCCCAAAAGCACAAATTTGCCTCAGAGGGCTTTACAATCTCTACACATATGACATCCTCTGTACCGGGACCCTCACATCAGAACAGGAAGAACTCCCCCAAAAACAACCTTTACCGGGGAGAAAAGAGGAAGAACCCTGAGGGAGAGCAACAGAGGAGGATCCTCTATCAGGATGGACAGACGTGTGATAGATGTCATGTGTACAGAATGAACAAGATAACAGAGTTACAACACATTCAATGCATATGACAGAAATGATTCATATGATGAGAGTAATAAGTATAATAATGATGGAAAAATTACAACTACTAGTAATAACAGCAGAAGTTATAGTAGAATAACAATGATAACAAAAGCAGTAATGGTATAGAGGTAATAGCAGTGTGACTAATGAATATTTATAACTTCAGAAGGTTATTAAAACACACCAAACACACACACACACCACTAATCAGAAGGTTAGCAGTTCATCCCGGTTCCTGAATTTTTTTTTGTTTTATTGTTGTCATGGTAACAGTAACGGATCCAGGAAGTACCCCCCTCATCTGGTGGAAGTGGAGGCGATCCAACACAAGACAACCCAGATCTTCCACAAAGTTTACTTCCCCGATGATACAGACGAGGTCAGACACACACACACACACACACACACACACTATCATACCGGTGTATATATTTCCTCTTATCAACAAGAAAATTGACAAATCGAGCATGCTTGTGCTCTCAAAACATGCAGGCATTTGAAGTGGAGTCCAGCACCAAAGCAAAGGATTTCTGCCAGAACATCTCGACTAGACTGCTGCTCAAATCCCCTGAAGGCTTCAGCCTCTTCGTTAAGATCTCAGACAAGGTCAGAGGTCAAGGAGTGTTGCTCTATCTATTTATCTAACTATCTATATAACATCATTGTTTCATTAGGCTCGACAAGTTGTTGTCAAAGTAGAAATATGGAAATGAAAACTGTTTATTACCATATACATTATGTGATGTGTGTGTGTGTGTGTGTGTGTGTGTGTGTGTGTGTGTGTGTGTGT
>NW_022280224.1:165142-178247 GCF_004355925.1 Anarrhichthys ocellatus | reverse complement strand
GTGTGTGTGTGTGTGTGTGTGTGTGTGTGTGTGTGTGTGTGTGTGTGCAGGTGATCAGTGTGCCAGAGGGAGATTTCTTCTTTGACTTTGTCAGACATTTGACGGACTGGATCAAGAAGTCTCGACCCGCTAAAGAGGGTTGGTACATTAATCATACGTGTCCTGGCATGCTCTGAAAAACCTCCTCCTGCTGCCTTAACAGGCACTTGGTGGTAGTTACTCGAAAATAGGACACATGAGTATGTACTTGACTACTCACTAGTAAAGCACGTTTGGGTAGCGGGAGTCCCCTTTAATTTAAATGTGAGCATTCGACTTCACTCACTGTTCCAGTCAGAAGCTCTTCTTGTTTATTCAGGTTTGCTCAACATGCAGGAAGTACAACCACCAACTGCAGGGTTTTGAAAACATCTTGACTTTTATGAAGGAGGCTGGACAAACCTGCAATTAAAAACATATGAAACTGACACAACTCCAGGGATTTAAAGTTGATCACACTTATATGTCACCCTCTTCCCACCCCAGTAGGAATCGTTCCCTCTCTGACCTATCAGGTGTTCTTCATGAAGAAGTTGTGGACCAACACAGTTCCAGGGAAGGACTCCTTCGCCGACTCTATCTTTCACTACTACCAGGTCGGTTGTAAGGGACGTGAAAATACTTAAGTACATTTTTATTCCACCTGACATCGTGTCATCCAAAGGTTTTTTTTTGTTTAAATTGTTATTGTCTGCTATATTTGATTTATACTAGAACTGTACCTCTGTACAACACTGACAACACTTCTTCCCCCTCATTCTCGTCTTTTAATTAGGAGCTACCTAAGTACTTGCGCGGCTACCATAAGTGTTCACGGGAAGAGGTTTTCCAACTTGCAGCGCTCATCTACCGCGTCAAGTTTGAGGATGACAAATCCCACTTTCCTACAATTCCCAAGATGCTTCGGGAGCTGGTTCCCCAGGATCTCATTCGTCAGATGTCACCAGATGACTGGAAAAGGGTAAACCTGCAAAACTCTATTGACAAAACAATCTTTTTTTGTAGTCATACTGATATTGAATATTTTCTTTTACCTCGCTGTATCCTAGAGTCAAATTATATCTGTAATTTTGTTAATGTTTTATGTATTATGATTGAATATATTATAACGGATATAAAAGTAAAGTAATTGTTACTAAAGTTAGGTATTGCAAAGGTCCAGAACATCACAGTAATGTCGAACTTGCGCTATGATTTAGTCCCATATATATTTATATATATATATACATTGAAGTAGCCAACAGTTGTAATAACATCTGTCTGTAGTCAACAACTCAAATCAAATCAGAAAGTTTAATTGAATAATATCTCAACAATATTTACTGTCCGGTTTCAAATTGAACTGTATTAATTATAAATAATACATACTCTAATAATTAATAAATGTTCTTCTCTCATTTCCAGTAAATGAGTAAATTTTAGAAAAATGATTTTCACTGAATTGTCCTGCAGCTTTAAATTCAGTTCATTCAGGTGTGAAGTGATGTCACCCAAAAAAGCCATGATATTATATTCTCCTCTTCTTCTAATAAGAGAAGAATGTGTGCAGGGTGTATATCTGTGGTTATTAAACCACTTGTTTCAGCTCTATTCCTCTCCGTTAACATCATTGTTGGGCAGTGAACTAATGTGTTAGGATTCTGATCATATTGGGCTCTCTTTTCTGTGCCTTAATTTCAGATGTGAGTGGATACGTTTGCTTTGTCTCGTAGTGACGCTTCACATTGCCGCTTTTAATAATTGCCTCTGAACATATGAGACATATTGGTCAGCCTGGGTCTGGACCCGGACCGCGGCCCACCTATCAGTGACCCCTGATACAGTAGGAATAAGATGCGGGGACAAACTGACTGACTCGAGGATTACTTAGGAATTTATGAAACATACAGATGTATGTTTCACAAATTCAAAGAGGACAAAGAAACATTATGTGACACAAATGTTTTCTGTAAATGGGAAACAAACAAAGTGGCAAACGGTGCTGACAGAGCTGACAGTGTTTACCTGAGGGGGAACTGGAGGGTGGGCGCTACGCTTCCGACGTCGAGGGCGTCGATCAGGACGGCGTTATCAGCTGTAACCGCCGTGTGAGAGCCGTGCAGAGCGGCGTCCGTTGGCTAGCCAGTGGGGGCTCACATCTGTAACATGCACGCGCCTCATGTAAACAAAGCACAGAGAAGCTGAGATTACAACACACACAGAGAGAGGGAGTGACTTCGTGCTCTGCTCAGGTCGACACTGTAGACTCAAGTCACAACTCACTGAAGTCATTTTTGTGACGACTAACGTGGCGACAAATTGTTTTTGTATGTGTGTGATGGTTGCAGTCTGTGGTCGCCTACTTCAACAAGCAGGCTGGTAAATCAAGAGAAGAAGCCAAACTGATGTTCCTAAAGATCATCTACAAATGGCCGACCTTTGGCTCCGCCTTCTTCGAGGTCAAGGTAAACCAACCTGGAGCCTGTCACTTCCTGTCTGAAGCTCTCACTGGGTGCTTCTTCTTTGTCTTACTTTTCCTGATTATTCACATAGTTCAGTAACAATGCAATCCATGCAGGACATTCACTTTTCACAGTGTGGTATTAGTCATTTTACTCAAGTAAAGGATCCGAGTACTTATTTCACCACCGCCGTTTTCCTTTTGTATCCTCCTCATAGAGCCCACTGAAAAACTAGTTTGTCTTCTGAGAGCAGTTAAGGCCAAACAGGTCGTAAATGGTGTGGATTTAACTATCTGGAAATTTCAGCAGCGCCACTCATGTTGGTTATAGTTAGTCCTCCCGCCTAAGAGGAAGAGATGCAGGGAAAATATGGGATGAAGGGAAACGTGGACACACCTGATTAGCGAAACGAGACGTGCTTATATTTAACATAAACTGTGAAGAGAACCTTTACTACACTACAACTAGAAATTCTAAGATATAGTAGATGGATATCTAGATGTCATAACAACCTAAATCTGTCTTTTGTCCATAGCAAACCACAGAGCCCAACTTCCCAGAGATCCTGCTGATCGCCATCAACAAGCATGGAGTCAGCCTCATCGACCCCAAGACAAAGGTTTGTGTTCCTATAGAAGTCCTCCCCACCTGTCTGATGTTGAAGGATTTACTTTAATGGTCAGTTTGGACCGTGCACACAGTAAACCCACTCACCTGCAGGCTGTTAAGATGGATTTGCGTTTCTTTCATTTACCCATTGATGCCGCACAATTAGCCACTCAAGTATGCATCGTCGATCAGAGGACCCTGGAGGTAACAAAGGCCTACCCCTCTCTGTGTATTTGTGCAGGACATCCTGACCACTCACCCCTTCACCAAGATCTCCAACTGGAGCAGTGGGAACACCTACTTCCACATCACCATCGGCAACCTGGTCAGAGGAAGCAAACTGCTGTGTGAGACCTCGCTGGTGGGTGACAGCAACACACACACACACACTCAGAGATTCTGGACATTTTCAAATAAATTCAATTAAAGGCCGAGGTGTGGAATACCTCTTGTCTACAACAACGGCTCACATGATGAAGTCAGTCGGTTACAGTTCCATCAGTGCTGTGTCATGTCATACTCTCACTTTCTTTTTTAAACACTAATTTTATTCACCTTTTAATTCCAGTTGCTTATACTTATCAGTTTTTCTTGATTGAAACCACCGCCGATGAAACTCAATACTTCCCGTAGATGTTTCACATTAAAAGCCTCCTAAAAATGTGATTGTGATTGTGCTTCGAGAAAAACAGCAAAGTGGAACGACTATAATTGATTCTGTTAGAAAAGAGAAACTCAGAGCAGCAGAGTGGTGAGTATGACATGACTGTACTGATGGAAGTAGTGCTGTTGAAATGTGCACTTTACTGCATTTATCAAGGAAAATCTCGGAAAACTGTTTATTAAACAAAGAAAAAAAACAGCAATCTGCAGATTAATTGACATTGAATGCAGCCCTAGAAATGATAACAGATCTGTAATACATTCATGTTGACATGAATTATGCAACTTAAAAAACAAGCTTAAAAAATGTTCACTTACATCAATGAACTGAAGATATCAGCTGTGTAATTTGAAAGTGTGTGTGTGTGTGTGTGTGTGTGTGCGTGTGCGTGTGCGTGTGTGTGCGTGTGCGTGTGTGTGTGTGTGTGTGTGCGTGTGTTTCCATTTGACCTGCAGGGCTACAAGATGGACGACCTGCTGACCTCCTACATCAGCCAGATGCTGACCACCATGAACAAGCAGCGCTCCGGGCCGCGCCACAGCAAGTGAACTTCTTACTGGCAGGAGGCCGCTGAGCTCGTTCGGCTCTTGCGCCCTATTGGCCAGCACTGCAGCTGGGGGCGGACCTTTGCCAACCAGCTGTGGACGATGAGCCGCAGTCCTTCTGCTAGCTCGGAAGGGTCAAATCTCACCGGGGAGAGGTCGGCTGCCAGCAGCGACGACCCCGGCGAAGGCCCCAGCAGCTATCACCACTACAACCCCGATGAAGATGAGGATGAGCCGTCCAGTGAGGATGACTACCTCTAAAACCTCCAAACTCTCCGTCCCAAAAGGTCTTCAACAGTCAGACCTGCTCGTACAGAAACAGTGTTCAGTCATTGGACACAATACATGAACTACAAGTGAGACGGGTGGACTACAGTAACTAGGAAGCTCATCGACTAATAATGAACAAGTGTTGAGTTCAGCTAAAACTATTAATTCATTTCATGACTTTATTAATGAATTACATTACTAGGAATTATTCATATATACAGCTGACAAAAATGTAATATTATTGTCAATAAATACATGTAATAAATAATAATTGTGGGCCTTATTGTCGCTACTGTTTTTCCATCTTTCTTTAAACCGGTATGATTGTGAAAAGAGTTTTACATTTAATACTACTTAATACTTTTTAAAAAGTGAACACTGCAGAGACCCTGGTGAACCTCCAGGAGTTAGCATGCTAACGCCAGCTTTCCTCTCAAAGCGTAGCTTAGACATGAAGGGAGAGCTGAGCCTGAAAGAGAGTCTCAGCTCAGAAGGTAAACGCATGATTTAGGTAACGACATGACCTTCATGTGGCACCATTCTCAGGCTGGACACTCACCAGCGATAAGGATCTAAAAATATTAAGATTTTCATCCATCCTACTATTTTGTTTTCTGTGAGTGTAATTAACATTACAGTATCACAGGAGCTTTAGTGAATCTATAGACATGTCGTCACGTTCTTTCTGTCTTTCTGGCCTCGTGTACCTTTAAATACGGACAAAGTCAAAAAGTTGCTGACTTTACGTTCCTTCTTCGATTGACTGGCTGAAAACAAGGTCGTAAACAGTTCAGCTGCTACGTCTTCTGTTCTGTCTTCTCGATGGTTTTAAATGTTAATCTTCTGAATATTGTAGTTTGGGTTTAGAAACCTATAAAACCACAGGTAGCATACACACCAATAGTTATTAATCAATATGACGATTGCTTGCAGTTGAAATGCAGTATGATTCCACTGCTGTTACCGCTGTTAATAGAACAGTGATCAAAAAAATTATTCGTCTATTTGGTATTTATCACAGTAAATATTCAATCAATAAATATAATTTGACTTTGATTTGTCCCAAAAGTGAAGTTATTTCCACGTATCCATCGTTATGGGACCGTGTCAGACCTGACTGTATAACATTAAATCTGCTGCATCAAGTTTAAAGTGTAAGAGCTCAACATGTGCAGTTGTCATGTTAGAAATGAACTGTTGGCATCCCGAGTGCATACAGTGGTAAAATAAATATGAACTTCTGAATTCACAGTTAGTCATTTTCTGCCATTATTTTCCTCTTGCCTTATATGCAGCGACAGTGTTGCTTTTTGTTGTGATCATTTTTAAATTTTCTTCGGTCCATTTTGTGAGGTAGTAGAGCATGGAGCCTGAGGAAGAAGGCCTCGGCTAACAAAGCAAGCTGAAGACCACCTTCATGGAACCCATATTCTCTGACTGGGCCTTTAGGTTTTGTTAAGCCATGATGAAATGTATTTAGAACTGTGTGATACACTGGAACAAGACCTGCAGAGTGTTTTGGGCCCCAGGCTATAGCTCTGCTCTTCATGGCCTATACTGTGTGTGTTTCATTTTTTAATACTTCATTCATGGTTTATGTTTACAGGTCTTTTGTTGAATGCTGGAGATTATAATCAGCCGTTTTTGTTTAGTTTTACATTTCATGGCTTAATTGTTTCCCTATTTCTGTTGAGACTGCATTACCCAGCATTCCTGTGGCGTGCGGCTGCTGATCCTATGGAGCTTTTGTAACATTCCTTTAGTTTGACAAAATAATCTTAACTCAAGGTCCACGTACTAGCTTTTTCTGGGGCTTTTAGTTGCTTTCTCAGTCTTAAAAATGTGGTCGCGTGAGTCGACACAAATACCCTCCACCTATCCAGTGATGAAAACCATGAGATGCGCCCAAAAACCCTGGACAAAGCGAGTAAGTAGACCTCTGGCTAAGTCTATTTCATCAAACTACTCTCACACTCAGCAGTCCTGTAGTTTCTGTTAGTTATTACGGATGACATGTATCTCGCTATATCCGGAGGTTTGCGGATGCATTTATAAGTCTGAGATCTAGATTTTCCATCTTTGTGTTAGAAGCACTTTTTTCAGCACAGTTGCCTAAAATTCTCCTGTTTACGAAGAAGCTACATGCTGAAGTATTAGCAAAAGCTCAGGATCACAGCTTTTATACATACTTAAGTTTATATGTTCTGTAAAAGTTTCTGAGATTAGAGGCAAAATAACCTTTCGCTCAATAGAAAGAGTAAGACGGAGAATCTCCTGTAAAGCCAGATTAACACTGAATATTTTAGAATACACTCACCCAGCGGCTCTCCCTCCACCGATGACCTTACTTCCACTACGGTTGCTTAAAAAACAGACGACCAGTTGTTTATCCACAGATTTCCACAGATTTCTGCTCAACTAGCCTGTGATTTGTGGAAGAAGTGGGTTTGTTTACTTTTTCGCTCACAGAAAAGCAAGCATCTCATTGATCAATACATGGCTATTGCATCATCAAAGTTCATGAGCACGTGAAGTGTTTAGCTCTGAAAAGATGTAACAGGTTATCGTAAATTGTTCCTCATGAAAGTGGTGACTTGTAAGAAATAATCAATATAAAAATGATTTGTATGCAACTCTTCAAATGCAAACATTGTGTGAAGGTTCTGAGCGTGTTTGTTGATTCATTAAAATAAAAGTCTGAGCCACAAAGAAATGCAGATTTATTTTATTCATTGTTTTGGTGAAACTCAGGCCTGTCAGTGTGAAGTCTGCCTTGTCCGTGCATGTGTGTGTGTGTGTGTGTGTTTCTTTTGAACAAATCCTTCATCCATCACCTTGCACGGTTTTCTTTTGTTTGTATGATATGATGAACAAACACGCTGGTATTTGAACAGTGCCAAACATTTCATGTGATGTGTTCAGTTTGTTGTTTTTCTTTGTGGACTAATGTTGTGTGTTGTCTATGACTGAGTAACATCATCTTAACTTGCTGTAGTGGTCTCAAGTTCTGTGTGTTTTGTATAAAACATGAAATACATTTATTTTGATTTGAATGAATAGTTCATGTTGTTCACAATGTATTTAGTAGTATTCCATGAAAATGAAGAAGAAATAGCGTAGTATAGAATGTCATGTCATATATGACATAAACATTTTTTTAATAGGTTACAAACCATTTTTTATACATTTCCATAGATGTTGACACATAACAAGGCATCCTATAATAGAATCACATCACTGGTGATCAAACCATAACATGTATCACCTGCATTAACTTGTGTGTGCTTTAAATATCATGGTGCCATCTTGTGGTTGAAATAAGAAATACAAAACGTTGTATCCAAACTAAATAGTAACAGTTGAACTTAACATGTGAGGATTCATCTCAAGTCTCAGATCTTTGTGGACTCACACATGAAGAAGCTGCTGAACGCTTTGCCCTCCGACATACAAGACACACTGACATGCTGCTGAAGAGCAGAGCTCTCATTGTTGATGAGAAGGATTTACTGGTAACCAGAGATGTGGATTCATTCTGTTCCTCATGAGGACGATGTGAATGCTTTCAGATGCTTTCTGTCCATTCATGTGAACCAAATGTTGTCGGTAGATTTTGTGGTCAAGAGAGCTGAGATGATTTTCACCGAGATTGACTTTAATTTTGACGAGAACTATTTTAAAATGGATTGTATTTAACACAATGACCACTGTGGTCAGTACATCACAGTTTGGGGCTGATCTGTAATGATATTTGTCTTGACTTCAGTTTGACGTCAACTCTCCCTTTTGACACAAATTTCCGTTCTGGACAAATCAAGTCTTTACATGTTAAATTAATCAAAAATGGTGAACAAACTACCAACAAGTATTCGCACTAAACCCACTGACAGGAACACTCTGATGACTGCAAGCAGTTTTAATCTAAGACCACTGAAAGAAAGTCTTCCTTCAAGACAACTACAGATTGTGAAGAATTTAAAGAGACTTTGATATAAAATCAGTGGATCTTAAAAAAAAACAAGTTCCAAACAAACGAGTTTCCGTCTCATCAGACTGATTGTTCTTACAACAAGACCAGAGAAAGATCCAGAATCTTTACTGAAACCAGCCAGAAAGAAAAACATCTTAAAGACTTTCTAGTTTCTTCAGATTTGGTGTCAAGTTAATGCAGGTGATACATGTGAAAAGTCACACAAAAGTCATAGTATAGCATGTCGAAAAGGTTTTAAAAAGTATAGTATGTCGAAAATAGTCATAGCACACAATATTGAAAAAGGTCAGAGAAATTATGAAAACAGTAAGTCCAAAAATAAGTCATAAAAAGTCATTCTGTAGAAAAAAAGTGATAGTATAGCATGTCGAAAACAATCAGTTTAGTAAAACTGTCCTGTGTAATATTTTGAAAAGTCATAAAAAAGTCATAGAATAGTAAGTATAGTCATAGTCATACTATAAGTCATAGTATAATTTGTCATGTCATTGCATACTTGTACATAAAACTGTCTTTTCATAGTATTTAATAAAAATGTTATATATGCCATAGAAAATGACATTTAAAATGTCATGGTATGTCATAAAAATATCATAAATATAATATTTGTAAAAAAAAACATTGTATAGAATGCCATAACATATATCATATAAAATGTAACTGTATAGTGTGTTATAAAAAAGTCATAGACAGTATATCATAAAATGTCATTAAGAAGTCATATATGTCATTCAAAAAAGTCAAAATATAGTTTGTCTTAAAGATATCATAGTATAGTATAAAAAATGTCATTGTACAGTATTTCATAAAGAAGTCATAACATATTGCGGCCCGTGGGTCAAAGGCAGCTCAGACGCATTTTGTGCAACACCTCCAACTATTTCATTTCTTATGTAGTTTAGCAGCAGATTTGTTTTTCGGGCAATCCTCAATATTTTCATCCCTGTTTTCATATTACAAAAATATGATTATTATCAATTTAGTATTTTAATTGCCACTAAAGATTTTGGAGATTGAATAAAAATGACGTAAAAATGTTTTTGCTGAATAACATATTGCTGAAATGTAGGTTTATGTTTGTTTGTTAAACAATACATAATAAGCTATTTATGTCGGCACACTTCAGGTATAACAAATACCACAGACATCAACAACCAAACATTTCTGCTATTTTTTAATACCAGATGAGAGTAGCATTTACAATCAGAGAAAAGTTACATTCAAAAAAAGAAACCAAAAATCAGGAATGCTTCTTTAAAATGATATTCTTAAAAAGGCTGTCAGGACAGCACAAGTTGTACAATGCTACAGAGATTTAACAATTTGAATGGAATGGACTATAATAAAACCCATATTATTATTTGATTCCATTATACCGTAGGGTACCTAAGTAGTTCATTATTCAAAGACAACGTTGAATGTTGTGCATTTAACATAATGTCAGATTTTAGAAATGTTGAGTTTTTTACACATTTGTTTTACAGCTAAAGGGTTCCAGCATCAAACCATGAACTCTAAATCAGACCACTGACGGAGCCAAATCTAAAGCACTGCTTTGATACGGAGAAAATGTCCAATTCATAACTCAATTTAATAATTCCATTACACAGACATTGATTTCGAACATACCCTGTAAAAAAATAAAAATAAAAAAACAGAGATCATCAAACAAAGCCTTGCTCTTAAGTTTTGCCAAGAAACAAGAAACTCTTTGCACGTGGTAAGACATACTGTTCACCAGTCTGGAGCGAAGGTGGCTTGTGCTCTCATGGCGTCAGATAAGTTTGCAAAAATATCTTTCTTGATTGGCTGATTTGCAAGTACCAAATATGTATGTTGTTAGCTGATTGACTTCGGAGAGATAACATGTTTAAAATGTCATTGTTTTGTCTAATTACGACTAAAACACATCTTCAATGTAGCGTTGTCTGCAAATGAGCCAGTTGGACAGTGAAGACGTATGTTGTACTACATTGTTTGACACATTTCTGTGACTGTTTAAGAGGAAACAGGTTTATCCTTCACTCAACTACAGTGGTGTGCTCTGCCCTAAAAAAAAACAGCAATGTCTGCACTTTCCCAAAAATTGAAATCAGGAAAAAGTCATAAACTCCGGAGGTCAAACCAGCACAAGAATAACCTCATGTGTTGATCATATATACAAGTCATATGCTGACAAATCTATGACGCTCTCAGCATGTTGTTTTTGAACCTCCTGGGACACCATAAGAGTCTGGTAGTAAAAAGACAGATCATGGGAATAGAACCACTTTAATAAAAGCATCTATAAAACAAAAGTCGGACGAATCCAACACATGCAAGGCTCAAAATGCAACGCATCTCCAAAAGTAACCAGACTCGCTCACTTAAAAAGCTCCAGCGGTGGGAAACATCATATTCAATAGAATAAATATGGCTGTGCAGCTATTATGATTGCAGCTAAAATGCTTAGCCTAGTATAGCCTCAACAGGAACACAAATACAAAGTGCTAACCACTTATTCATATGACAATACAATACAGTACAGTACATTAAGTTGCTCTGTTGCATTCGCAGTCTGAGACAGTCATGTGATTCTGCACTGTGATGACTCAGCTTCCTTTCTCTGACTCCAGGACTGAGGGATGCGTTGACCACGATCTGCTCCAGAGGTGCTTTTCAGGACAAAACAAATAGTCCACAAACTTAAAAAGTGGAAGGATGCTTTAGAGTGAAAGGCTAGCTGGGCACATGGAGCCAGACTGCAGGTTAAATGTGATGCAAACAAAGCCAGAGGTTTTCTATTTCTTTTATAATGGCACTTACTGCAGCACGTCCTGCCTCGTCTCCAACACCGTGCAGCATATTGGCAAAAAAAACTCAGAAAATCTAAGTTTCATCATTCATTTTACACCTGGAACGTTGAGACAAGACACTCTGGATGTCAGATCTAAAATCAGGTTGAGTTAGGACAACACAGCAAAGACAGACTTTATGGTCATACTTCCAGAAAGTACTTGAGGGGGAAAGCAGATGCTGCCTGGTGAAGAGTAGCAAGGTCAGGTTTCTCAAAAGCATCTTTGTCTTTATGCAGAGCAGCTCACACTGAACATTCCTCACGTGCTTTTGAGGAACATGGCCCTGGTTGATAATACATTCACTTTAGTACAAAACATAAATAGTAATTCACAACGCCTTCTCGAGCCCTCTGGTATACATTCATTCCGTCAGTGTACAGTTCATACACCGCGTCCAACCCCTCACAGACACAGAGAGATGTGGTCCAATGCACCCGATATCTGCACAGCTGACAATAAGAAATAAAAAGTGTAGCTCCTGGTCCATAGAGTCCATTTCATCATCGTCTCCAGCTTCTCTGCCGCTCTTCATCTGACAAACATTTTGCTTTTTATCAACTAGAAGCACGAGACGGACAGAATGAAAGCGACTCATGTGTTACTACAGCAGTGTATGTTCGTTGGTTTCTTCGCTCTTTTGGGAGGTTCGGTTTTCTTGCGTGGTTGAGCTTAGCTGGTGGTGTTGAATGATGAAAATGTTCTCAAGCATGTCAGCCTCTGGGCCAGTGATGAACTGTCCTCACCGGCTCCAGGCTTTCTTTAATGGCATCTATGAGATTATAGTATATAGTATGAAAATGGCCTCTAGTGCTCCTGGGCTCCTTGTCCAGAGTCTCTCCACTCCGTCCCAGATTGCGGATCAGCGGATGAGGTTTGGTTCGGCAGTTCAGGTCGTCCCATGGACTGAGAGAGGAGGTGGAGAGAGACGAGAGTCTGCTGTCTCTTACTCTACATCAACGTGTTGCTCTCTTCTGTTCTTGGTCCGCTTTGTTCTGCCCATTTTTCTTGTAAAGTTGCTTTGGATAAAATATGTGTAAATGTCTTTTTTCCGATGAAACCACATCTAGTTTTTCAGTGTTAAACTATTACTAAATAATGACCAAGAACACTTCTATCCAATTTGATTTGTTGCTTATGAATATAATTTAATGTTCTCGACAAATACTTAAGATTTCTTTCTTTCTTTCTCTCTCTCTCTCTCTCTCTCTCTCTCTCTCTCTCTCTCTCTCTCTCCCTGTCACTCCTCTGTGATGGTGGGCAGGTGGGGGGTACTGGGTGAACCGGGCACACTCTGCAGGTCGGGCCGGACGTTGGTGCTGGAGATGGACCACACGTCACTCAGCTCTGCAAAAGGGGGAAGGGAAAAGGTCAAAACTATTTAGATTTTATTCCAACACATGGCATTAGTGGCATTGTGGGTAATACAGAGGCAATACTGGAGGTGACGCAAGTTTGCACGAGAAACAAATATGATGGGCACGGTAAGAGCAGGTGATATGAGCATTAAATTACACATTGATGATAACCAGGTGCAGCCACGCATCAATACATGTAAAGAGGAGATAAAGAGGAAGCAACTGCTGAGTTTGGTGCATGATGCACGGACACGTCAAGACTTATATTAAGGATTTAATCTCATTCTCAATTCATGTTCACACTTTGTTCCAGCGAATGTAATCAACCCTGTCTGTCTGTCTGTCTGTCTGTCT
>NW_022280224.1:131355-160142 GCF_004355925.1 Anarrhichthys ocellatus | reverse complement strand
AGAGAGACAGACAGACAGAGAGAGAGAGAGACATAGAGAGAGAGAGACAGACAAAGAGAGAGAGAGAGACAGACAGACGGACAGAGAGAGAGAGAGACAGACAGACAGACAGAGAGAGAGACATAGAGAGAGAGAGAGAGAGAGAGAGGGAGGGTTGATTACATTCGCTGGAACAAAGTGTGAACATGAATGTCATTATTTCATTTAGTGACCATTAGGTAATGGGCTTGGGCTTGAACACTCGTTTGAAGTTGCGCAGACATGTAGGTGTTGAGAGAGAGGGTTTACGTAACCAAAAGTTCCCAGACCTAGTCTTCAAAACACCCACGATACCCACTGAAGAGATGCTCAAAGTGATACAGAAGCTCCTACCTGCCGACTCATTGAAAGTCACGGCGGATCAGAGAAAAGCCTAGATGTCGAAAATACAAAAGTAAAACTCTGGAGGTATTAACAGAACATCCTCAGGCCAAAAGCAGCCACTGCATGACGTTAGGAGAAACTCCTAAAAATAATGTACACGACAGTCCTAACTTTGAGATTGCTAAGTTTAAAATTACGACTCTAAAACAATGCAAACATCTAAATAATTCAATACCAATACTGAACGATCCATCCATCATCTTTAACTGCTTATCCTGTTCATGGTCGCGTGGGGGCTGGAACGAAGGCAGCTCTCCAGACCCTCACAGGGCTGACATATAGAGACATTCACGCTCACATCCTACGAGTCAGCAATTAACCTAAGCTGCAAGTCTTTGGACTGTGGGAGGAAGTTGAAGAACCCACGCTCTCACGGGGAGAACATGCTAACGCCACACAGAAGGCTCGTCCTCTTGCTGTGGGCTGCACGGTGCTATCACACCCCCGTGCAGCCCACAGGCTACAGCAAAATCCTTAAACATCAGCCAATTAAATCAAAAGCAATTAAATAATAGATGAAAGAACATTGAGTTTAAAATTATTTTTTATTTATTAATTAAAACTGTAAAAATTTGTTTAAGAAAAATTTGACATGATCTACAGTAATCATCAGTAACAGTTCAGACAGAGAGTGGAACCGCAGGACGGGAGAACACGAGAGGCTTCCAAAACAAAAACCCAGAAAATGAGATGAAAGATGAAGCTGATGAGAAGCTGATGAGGGATCAGCTGCTAGAATCAGGAAGACACCACGGTAGCTGTAGAAAGTGACGTGTCGTGTCGAGGGCCGTCCCCGACCAAAGAACTTCTTAGTTGACCAACACTGATCGATTAGTTGATTTCATTTCTCCACAAAGAATCACACAAAAGCACCACTTTAAATCTTCTGTTTACCAGAAATGTGTTCATAAACTTCTTGGAAATAAGTGATTCAGCATGAAATAAGTTGACAGAAGACATCTTAGTCGGCTAAGACTAAAACGACCATTTTGTCGACTAAGAGGGGGCAGCCCTAATGTGTCAGAGTGCTGTTTGTGAATGTAAAGAGATTCTGTTTTTTGTGTCCATCCACTGAGATTACTGAGAAACACTGTAAAGGTTTTTTAAAGGTTTTTTAAACGGACTTCTGCTGATACAGACACCGGCTCAGAGCAGGACTGTGCAGCTGCTGAGCAGTTCATGACCTGCTTTACTCTTCTTTTCATTTTCATTTGTTGACTCCATCCGTCTGGTTAGAGCGACCTGCAGTTTTATTTTAACTTCCCACTCCAGCAGAGCACACGCAGGCGCACACACACACACACACACACACACACACACACACTGCACCACTGTCCCACACGTGACACAACTCATAGAAAATAACCTACAGCACTTATTGAAAGACTCCTTCTTAAAAGTAGCGAATGTGCTCACCATGAGGAAGAGCGGCTTGTTGATGTTGGACAGGATGTGGACGGAGTTGGTGGTTACGGACTGAGCTCCGGCACACCAGGCCAGAGTGTAGAGCCACGGCTGGCTGATCACATACAGGTTGGTGCTGATGTTCACCGACTGGTACTTACTGGAGAGAGAGAGAGGAGGGGGGGGGGAATTATTTCACTACCTACGTGTATATTGATGTTTTTTCTTCAGCAATGACTATTTTAACAGAGAAAAAACTGAATAATTCGTATTTTTTTACATGTGAAATCATTTTCGCCGCAAAGGAAAAAGAGTGAAAAGATTCAAACTTCAATCTAGCTGACGGGAGAGAATACTGTTGAACTTGGATGTAGTCTTCAGTGATCCTCCATCTTTACTGAACTGGGCTGTAAATATTGAGTGGGTGTGTCTTTCTTTGGGCCCTCTGCAGTCTACTCAGTGGTTAGATTGAAGAGCTTTAAACTGGGATTTCTCAGTTCATAGCATAATATTCCAACAGTGCTTTTGTGATTATTAATCTATTTTATTTTTGTTTTAATATAAAAAACAATTGAAATATAATTTCATAATTGTACCTAATTTAGCCTCATTAGGATTAGGAGGAAAGGGTGGAGAGGAGGAAGAGAGTGGTATTATTCATCACAATGACAGTATTGAATTCCCCTCACTCTGAAACACACACACACACACACACACACACACACACACACACACACACACGCACACACACACGCACGCACGCACACACGCACACACACACGCACACACACACACACACACAGGTATCTCTCTCTGTATGCCTGGCAGATTGTCGGGATGAAAGCGTCCTTTGAAAATCTAATGACCATCTGTTGAGAGATACAGAAATTGTTCTTTGCCAGGTTGTCCAGCCTGGAGTTGTATAATCCCCAGGAGTTGTATAAACTGGTTATTATTATTTCTGAAGGGTTCAAAAGAGCTCATTTCAAATGGTGCGATTTCATCTTAATCAAAAGCTGTTGATACAGCGAGGAGCCCCAGCTGCAGCGAGCAATAGAAGCTAACTCTGTTTTGCACTAAAAGCTATGCATATATTTTACCGTAGCTAATTGGGTTTCATTTGGGACGCACCAACACTGATATCAGTTATCGGGCCGATACTGATTAAAATAGCTGAATCAGGTATTGTGGTGAAAAAAGTCAGGTTACCTTATACATAGGGATGGGTATCGTTTGGATTGTTTCCGATACCGGTGCTAAAACGATACTTTTAAAACGATACCGGTGCCTAAACGGTGCCTGAACCGATACTTTTTTCTTCAAATTGAACAATATATTAACTGCTTAAAGTATACTATAAATATAAATAAATACAAAACACTTGGCTTCAAACTACAGCTTCAAACTTTTAAACTTCAAACTATGAACAATATATTAACTGTTAACAGTTTACAGTATACTTAAATAAATATAAATAAATACAAAACACACACACACACACTCTGTACACACACTACAGCTTCAAACTTCAGCAATTCTTTTGCAGAAATATGAGCATATTTGCCTCATATATTGCCTTCTCTGGCAAAATACGACACGTCTCATGACTTGTTTTATTTTACCAGTTGGTGGCGGTAATGCGCCAATTCGTCGTTTGCCAACCGCCACTACACCTCAAAGAAGAAGAAGAAGAAGAAGAAGCGTTCGCGTGCCTGTGGATGTTGTGCTTATGGGCGCCAGCGCTAAGTACCCCGTTGTAATAATACTATGAGTGAGGAGCGGAGGACCGAGGCTATCGTTACCTGCTGCCAGGACGGAGTCATCAGAGTCGTCTAAAAAAAGTATTTCAATCGGCTCAGGCACCGAAAGGAAGCACCGAAATCTGCGTTGCGTTTCGGTCCGGTAGATACCGGACGTATAGGAACCGGTGCCATATTGGCACCGCTTTTCGGTACCCAACCCTACTTATACATAAAATAATGATCCCAGTCCCCTCCACACAGCGAGGCATACAGCTCATTAATGAAACACCGGTACCTGATCGGTACTCACAGGTATCAGGATCAGGACTGAAAAAGTCGGATCGATGAATCTTAATTTTTTTTTTTTAATTATTTGTGCTTTTTTAATTTTGTAATTTTTATACCATCCACTTTTACAGACTGCTATGAAAGATGAATATGAACATGTAACATACTGTATGGGTCAATAGATTTGACTCTTTTCAGTCATTGTGGTCACCTTGTAAATGGTCCACATACAATGTAAGGCAGAGTACACAAAACATGAAGCTTGAACCATGAGGTTGGTGGTTTGGATCCCCGGCTCCTAATGCTTAGGTTGGGCTCAGGGCAGAGGTCAAATTTGGTGCAGGTACCTGTATATGCATATGACAATTCTCTAAAGTTTACTCTTTTAGTGTATGCTTACGAATTGTATCATGACAAAAACAAAGAAACAGCACCGATACTGATCAGGTGTATCGCACAGTGTATCCTACTTTTAATTAAAATGTCAAAGTTTACAGTGGTGTGTTTTTATAAACTGGTATCTAAATGAAAGCCTGTAAGTGAGAAAAGGTCTTGAATGATCCAACTCGACAGTTTGTCCTTTAGAGACAGAAAAGAATCACCATGTAATGTTTAACACAACCCTCTGATTACAATAATAACAAAAGTGCTTCAGAGCACAACTCTGAGACAACTGTTACCCCACAATGTAACACCATGATTCATCCAACCGTTGGTGAATAATGTGGCGCCACGGAAGCTGATATTTCCATGTTTTCAATGAGATATTGCAGAGAAGATAAATCACCAGCAACAAGGGGAACTGTGTGAGTTGTGTTAAAAAAACATGTCAACGTGAGAGTCACTCAACCATCTTTCTCTTCAGATTGTTCTCCCACAGCTTCTGGTTATGTACAAGTGCTAAACCTCCCACTCGTTTCTCTGGTAGGCCTGCTACTCATCTCCTCTCGTACCCTCTTCTCTTCTCAACCAACTCTCTTCATTTCAACTCCCATCTGCACCCAGTGTGTACCTGTGTGTACCTCCTCCACTGCTTCTCCTCACTTCGACCACTTCTTTCCTCTGCTGTTTTCTCCTGCCATGAACCTCTCACCCAGGTGTACTTAAGGTTTGATAGGCCTTGCATCCTGGTTAAAGTAAATATTTTTTGTAAATATATATAATCTATAATATACCGACAGACAGTCACTTGTAGAACCCGGCGTACTAGCAGCATGGCGTCACACATACGAGCCATTTAAGTGAAACTTCCACGATTTGGTGTGAACACAGCGAGATGGAGTCACCGTGGTGGCCATCTGTACCTTGAGTTACATAACTACACACATGTAAACACACACACAAATAGAGGAGACCATTGCATAAGCTCATAAACAGGTAAATACAACTGCACAATTGAGTGCTTGAATGTACTGTATGGGTACATTTAGGGGATATTATTTTAATTTCATTATTTTTTTGAATCTGTGAATTAATCAGGATTTGTTTTGGACATTACAATGCAAATGTCCACATTTTTATTTAATTCACTCAAATACATTTCCGCAGTACAATCACACAAATGTAGTTTCATTATTTCATGTTTTTCTCTGGTGCATAAATAGGAGCACGTCTGTATTCTCCTCATTTCTTTTTCAGTTTCTATTAGTGGTATTTCTGTACACTGTGGTGTTCAGTAAAATAACAAACATATTGCAACTTTTGTGCGAGGTTATATCAGTTTGGTGAAAATCATTTCAAACCAATCTGGGTATTTTTAGGTGACAATCTGTCAACAACGATGAAAGGGTTCGCTGCAAATTGTGCATGAATCGCTGATACATAAATGCAGCAATCACAAACATTTTGCTTAAAATTGCCGAAGATGTTTGTTTTTTTCATAGCGGTTATTTCTCTGAATGATGGTGTGTGTACCTGAACTGTTGTTGTGACATGGTGCTGTAGTGCAGGTTCAGTCTGGTGATGTGGCCGTCTGTCAGCTCCTGAATAGACGCCTTTTCTCCAGAGGTCTGCTGCAGCTCTGGGTCCACAGCCTGGACCAGCTCCCTGTCCTCAGCTGGCAGCCACATCACCTACACACACACACACACACACACACACGCACACACACACACACACACACACACATGGCACATGATTGTAAACAAACACACATCCATGTATGCACAAAATACACTTTCACCAATTGCAACAAACGGTAAATGAGGAAAAACTACTCTTGAGGTTGTTAAAGCCAGGGTTGGTGGGTTGGGGTTACCTGTGAGGAGTTGATGTGGGCCTGCACCACCTGGAGAGTGGTGTTGATGTATGACTGATAGTAGGGATGTCCGTACGATGGCCTGTGCAGGTCAAACAGCACTAGTTTATCGCTACAGGCCGCCAACTCCAGAAACTGGGCCAGTGAGGGAACAGACTGGTTCTGGGCCTGGGAGCAGTCCGCCTCGGACAGGGACGACACAGTCCCAAAGGGATCCCTCTGTAACAGAGTGCGTTGAAAAAAAGATGCTTAGTCATTCTGAGAATTCATAGAATTGTTTTTATAAAAAAAACTTATTTTGATTTATTTTGATTATTGAAAATCGAAAAAAATTGTATTTAGAAAAAGAAATACTAAATAGAAAAACAATATAAAACTCTTGTTGATGTCCAGTGGTATCCACTGGTATAACACACATTCATTCAACTGTTTTGTTTTACTTGGAGGAACCCATTTACTCTTCACTTTCTCTTACCAGATCATTGTTAGTGCTGTGCTCGTCACAAGAAGTCCAGGTTTACTACTTAACTAGGATGTACTCAGTGTCCTCTTGCAGCAAGAAATACAACACAATTTGGTTGCAAGATGGACATCAAATTTGCTATTAAAACAATAATTTACCTTTGAAAATCTTCCAGTAAATATCGGTAATAGAAAAAACAAGAAGGAGAAGTTACAGTGCATAAAAAGGTGTGACATTGATTGTCCAAGTAGCTGTATCGACGCTCCAAAATTCTCCCTCAACCTAAAGGTAAGGCAGATTTGCATAGTTGCTGTAGAGATGGAATTTGGAGATTTGTTTTCATCCAGCAACAATACTGTAATTTAGTGTTGAGAAGAAAAAAGCAAAACAAATGTACATATATACAACAGTCATACCTGTTTTAACTTTACAGTTATCTCTAAGTGATCTTTACATAACATCAAAGTTCTAACATCTTCAAGGTTACAATGTCAGTCATTCCATTACACTTCACTTCTGTTGTGCTGCATATTTTTGAGCGAACAAAGCCACGTCCCGAACTAAAAGCCTCACCGATAAGAACCAGTCGCCAGCATTCAGCTGCTGCAGCTCGGCCCAGGTGAACATGGAGGCGTCGGCGTGTGTTCGGTTTGGGAAAACCTCTGCGACATTGGTGGTTCTGCTCAGAGTGGAGTCGTGCATCAGGAAGGGAACCCCATCATAACTGCAGACAGAGGTGGGAAGGCCAGGACACAGAAATGAGAGGTAAGTGGTGATAAGGTGAGTAGGAATAAAAGGATAGGTGAGCAGAGAGGAGGAGTGAAAAGGAAAGGAAATGACTCAAGGAAGGGGGACGAGATGACGAGAGGATGATTAAAGTCACCAATAAGCATTTAACTCTATAAGTCTCTGTTCACCCCTCAAAACACCTGCAATCAAATTAAAGCCGTCTCACACACAAACACACAGGAACTACCAGTCTCGCCGGGGTCACCAGCAGCATGGGATTAAGCTATCCCGCTGCTAATCCGCCCTGTTTTCAGGCTGTAAAACAGTGTGCTAACCCCAGCTGCTGTGGGCTAATGGCAGGGCTAACGGCTAACTGGATTAGCATGGCAGTAATCACCTTAGTGCCCACTAAGCACGCTAGCGTGCTAGCGTCTGTTCTGTACAATTAGCACCAGACTGACTGCTCTGATAATTGTACATGTTGCAATCTCTCGTGTTATTCAACACTGTTAATGATTTCATAATTTCACTTTTGGTGAAACATAATAGGGTCACATTGAAACAATTTGTTTGATTTTAAAGATTGATTTTTAGGGCTTTTATTTCTTTTATTAGAGCTCCTGGAAAATGACAGAAAAGTACTGTACTTAAGAACAAATATGAGGTAGTAAGAACTTAACTTGAGTATTTTTCTTTTGTGCAACTTTATACTTCTACTCCACAATGTCTCAGAGGTAAATATTGTACTTTTTACACCACTAAATTTGACAGCTTTACTGACTTTGCAGATTACAATTTTTCATAACTTTCTTGCCCAGTGAAAACCAAGTATCTCCAGATGTGTTGATGCTGAGTGTTTGTGATAAACTGAAGGATGAAGTGTTCCTTTATGTGTTCATGATAATCCTCCTACTTCTTCATCTAAATAAACTCTTTAAAAAGCCTCTTGGATCAGCTGGAAAATGCATCGTCACAAAGCTGAAAACAGGACTGTTGATCTGTTTAGAGATACGAGGTTCTCACAGGACAGAGATGCTACAAACATGATGATCTTATAGAATACGATGCATTGATGTAGATTAAACCAACCAACAGGATATAAAGGAGTTAAAACATCTACAGCAGTGAAATGTAACATACACATTAATGCAGTAATATTAATCTACATTATATAATATAGTAAAACGCTGACTGGAAACATTTAACTGGACAATGAATACTTTTACTTGTAGATGAGTATTTTCACAGTGTGGTACTAGTACTTTTACTGAAGTAAATGATCTGACTACTTCTTCCGTCATTGTTTATGACAGATACAAGACTGAAAACACACACCAAGTTGATCTATTTACTATTATTTATCACTATTTTACATACACACACACACACACACACACACACACACACACACACACACACACACGTGAGAGCCGTTACTACCTGATGGTGACGTCAGTCTCCAGTCCTTCTCCTCCAGCTTCCACTGCCTTCTCAAACGACATCACAGTATTCTCTGGAGCAAGCTACACACGAAAAACGTTCCCAGAATGAGAAATAATAAATACCATAACCAATAAGCTGTCACGGTTCGGTTCAGTCTCACCATCGGAGCTCCTCTGTGTCCGATGAGTGTTGGGGCGGGTCCCAGCGTTCCTGCCTCTTTAATGCAGGGCGAGTACATTCCCAGAGGGACCAGGTAGAGGGAGAAGAGCACGGACAGGTAGAGTCCCAGAACAGCCACCTGACGCACTGAAGAACACACAAAGAAAAAAAAAACTTTGACTTGACAGACTTTTTATTACTTTCTTAACACAAGTTATGTTTGGCTTTTTTCAATCCAGGAATTAAAGGAGCAGTATGTTGGATTCAGGTGGATCTATTGGCAGTATATATATATATATATATATATATAAATATATAATATTCATAACTGCGTTTTTGTTCATGTACATTCACCCGAAACTAAGAGCTTCTTATGAAATCTGTGCATCACATCATGTTTTATAATCAACTATGCACAAAAAACACACACATACACACACACACACACAAGTCCATCTGCTACGCACACACAAACAAATCCAAAAAACAACAACAGATACACCTCGGAGCCTCTAAATATGGCCCAGTTGAGGGCTGAAGGAGTGTGGTAGCTGGAGTAGAAACTTACAGTAATCAGGATGAGATACAGTAAATCTGTCCTGATAGGATCAGCGTGGTGGTCTGGTGCTGATCAGCAGCCAAATGTCTGGTTTGGAATCAAATCCGCCCGGGAAGCTACATGTCTTCCATAAAGTATCTTGACCATTATCATTGATATTAACAATTGTTCAAACATACAACGGGAAACATGAAGTTCATCCACAATACATTGTCTTTGAAAAACGAATATTTACCAAACACTACATTTCTGCAGCAGGGTGAGAACTTAAACCACTGAGGTCACCAAATTAAGATTTCTTAGGGCGTTATTATTTAAAAAGCTTATTCATATGTAAATGCCAACCACCCTAAATGTGGAGCTTTGACTGTTCTGTTCCCTTTAGCTGACTTACATACTATAAGTTCTATACAGCATCTACTTATATCACTAAAGGACATAGTGAAAGGATAAGAAGGGCTCAGGGCTGATTGATGCAATCAAATAAATCAGTGGCAGTGTGAAAACTGGTACTGCTTATTAATCAACAAACTATATCGTGATATTGATTATGTTCCCTGTGCTACTGAGCAAAGCAATGTACTGCTGTGGATGGAGCAGCACCAAAACGTATTGTAGACACCTTAAAAAAATCCCTATTAGTTGAAGTGTAGGCTATATTTAGATTATTATCACTGCCTTACCTTGCTGTCAGACAGCCCTGTCCGACTGAAGCTGTTATCGATGCTCTCTTCAAAGCCATCAGACTCCATTGACAAAAACAGTCATTTTACCTCCCAGAACACAGAGGTTGCTGTTCTACCGCTGCCTCGATCGGTTTGTTTGTTTGCATTATTGTGTGACTGTGGTAAATCTGAACTGATCCTTTAAAACACCAAAGAAATAAAACATAACACAAGAAACACAAGCAGACTAAGTGACCAAGGCAGCAGTAGACCAGCAACTCCCGTGCGATGTCAAATGACTGTTTTTGTCAAATGAGTCTGGTACTCCTGTCTGTGTTTCCATACTGGAGGCGTGCTGGCCCACTGACTGTGGATAAGTACCTCATACTTCAACAGATCCAGACTGTCCCTTTAAAGCTCTGTTTCCAGCTTAAGCCAGCATCCATGAAACTACAGGCCTGGGTGGGCGTTCAGGTCAATACAGCAGAACAGGCGAGAACTACAGTATATTACATCCTGAGCAAATCTCTCACTTGTCACTTATCTCCTGCCAGGAGAGACCCCCGACATGACTCAGCATCACTCTACCCTGCTGAATCACCATGGCAACCAGGGACAGTATCCATGGAGACCAGAGAGACGTACAGGTCAGAGCCAATGCAGTGGAGAGGGAGTCCCAAAGACAAGTAAGAAGAAACAGACTGCAGCCAAATGGGCAGGTCGGGTAAGAAAAGAGGTCAGAAGGATGAAGAGGCAGAAAAAAACGGAGTGAATGAAAGAAGGCAGAAAGCATCCGGGAGACGAGGGGAGGAGCAGGACAAGGAGAAGGAGACATTGATTTTCTGTTAAGAGGAAGAGGAGGGGGAGAAAGAAGGTTGGCAGGGAGGTCTACAGCTGTACAATGCATGCCAGACAAGTGCGTCGCGGTGCTGACGGGTACGTTTGATTTTTAGAAAAGCTTTATCCCCGGCGGGCGGGGCAGCTCAGAGCCACTACAACTGAAGCCTTTAAGGCCATAACCCTCATTACAACAAGGTCCTTCAGCTCTTTGTTCCCTCCAGCTACAGCTGTTGGTTGTGCTGGTCTCTAGATTTATATTCTCTATAACTTTCCCCAACATCAACAATTTACATGTACAAAGAGATTAAATTTAACAATAAAAACTGCTAATGGACTAAATTAGTATAATAACCAAAGCAACCGATTAATCGACTAATAAATCTAAAGATTAAATGTTTGGTGAGATACATCTACAACCGCTGCGACTGGCCATTCTTACAGAGAGCCAAAGTCCCACCTCACTTCCAAAAGATCAAACACTCATCAGCTTGCTTACCTC
The DNA here is from genome assembly GCF_004355925.1 of Anarrhichthys ocellatus. Taxonomy (NCBI): domain Eukaryota; kingdom Metazoa; phylum Chordata; class Actinopteri; order Perciformes; family Anarhichadidae; genus Anarrhichthys; species Anarrhichthys ocellatus. The sequence goes on along the minus strand of NW_022280224.1, from coordinate 148,671 downwards.
TCTTGTTCATGCGGAAGAAGTGCAACGCTATTGGCCAGGAGAGGATGGCCATTAGTGAGACCGCGGACACGTGGAGGAACGGCGCAGTCACCTAACGATACAAAGAGGAAGAGAACGACAAGGTAAAAGACAGAGGATTGGCCAAAATGTCAATCATAAAGCACAAATTACCGTATGTGTAAACACACACAAAGATCAGAAATTCTCTCCTGTGATTGGCTGGTGTGTCAGGATCCACTAACCTGCAGCGAGAGAAGGAGAGTCTTCCATTCTTTGCTCCAGAGGTCAGACAAGATGGCGGTGGCTGTGACGGAGAAGGCCAACGCCACCACGATGCCAGTCTGACAAAAACACAGGAGGAGATAACACCACATGTGATATCTTGATGTGTCAGTGTTTGTGTTTATTCATAAGCATTATTATTATTATTATTATTATTATTATCATTACCTTGTGGCTCCAGTGAAGGTACAGCCTCTGTCCCTCAGAGAGCAGACACACTGCCAGCACCTGAACAACGTTTAGATATTCATCAAAACATGTTACATAAAGCTGCTTCTAGTCACTTGCTTCTCTATTGTTTGTATTTTGTTTTATTTGCACATGTCTACACTCTTTGTACTTTGTACTGCAACTGCTGCAAAACAATTTCCCTCAAGATGAATAAAGTACCGTCTTATCTTGTGTCAGTTTGGACCGGTCCAGAACATATGCGCTTTCTACTCAACTAGAGCAAACTCAACATTGTTAAATCACAATTTATTTTTGATGAACAATGAAATCCTTGGCTTTTTATGCCTTAGCAGATTCAAGAAAACTTGTTGATATCTTAACACTGCTGACAATATAGTTATACGCCTCAGACTTCTCTCTCTAAGGACAAAGTAAACTCTGTTGGTGCAGATTTCTCCTTCACTTCATGTGTGTGCGTTTTTCTGTATCATATGATAAGTCTAACTGAATATTTGTCCCCTCAAGCAAGGGGACAGGTACCTAAATACCGCACAAGGGTTTGGGGATAGATTTGTCTCAGTTTCATGAGTGAAGAGATGAACAATTGTTGTGTAAATAAAACACCATCCACAAATACAGAAAAAGATTTCTAAACTCAGAAAAAGATTTTGCAATATAAAAACAGATCTGAGTTCTTCCTGTTCCGATGTGAGGGTCCCGGGACAGAGGATGTCGCATGTTTACAGATTGTAAAGCCCTCTGAGGCAAATTTGTGATTTTGGGCTATACAAAATAAATTGAATAAATTGAGACTCATATTTTAGAAAAGATGATTATTCTGAAACAATAAATGAAAAATGTACTGATGTGTTGCCTGGCCCTCAGTTGCTACAGAACTAATGAAGATGGGATCACAAATGCTTTTCATTTATTTGTAAATTAATTTCACGTACTCAGATGTTATTTTGGTGGAATAAAAATTGTAATTTTACAAATCTTTTTTTGTATTTGTGGAAGGTGCTTTTTATTTACAGATTGCACATTGACACACGGATTGTCGATCTGTTCACACAAATAATATTGAGACAAATCTTTCTCCATACAAAGGGCTGGGAGGGTTGATGGCTAATGAAACACATTGATTCTAACACTCTGGTTTAATAAAAATAAAAATAAAATAAAGTGGCACTACTGCTCATCTCTGATAGAACAGAAGCAGAGAGGCCAAGTGTCTTGCTCAAGAACACTACAGTAGCTGTAAAGAGATGACAAAGGTTTTCTCAGCACATGGACTCTAGACAGGCTGAAACCCCATCAGTGTCCGTACCAACAGTAGAGCGATGTATGTGAAGAGAGCAGCAGCGACCACCAGCAGGACCAGAGACCAGGGAAACCAGAAGCCCAGAGTCCCAAAGTTGAACCTGAAGAGGCACGAGAACAACCAGTGTGCTTCATGATGTCAATCAAGTTTGAATGATGGGTTGGTCTTGTCATGCATTCATGTATTCACTATTAGGATGAGCAATAGAGTGCTGCAGGGATGATGGATTCTTGTTGGCCAACCCAGAAGTTAGAATCTCACTTTTTTCCTCGACAAAAAAGGATAAAAACATTTTTACATTGGATTTTGTATTGCAGAAAATGAGCTCTGTGGCAAACACAAGATAATATTCTCAAATGAACACCACTTTTATGATTTCTGAAGCATAAATACAACTGACTGAAGTGAAAAGCTAACATTAGGCTATAAACAAACTACACCACGGTGGCATGACTTCAACGTCACAACCACGAAGCTTCCAACTGGTAATTTGATTTCACGTGAAAACCTGTGTAGTCTCATTTAGCCACTAATTAGCAACCGCCGTGCGTAAGAAACATTAAAGCTTCAACTAATTCATGAGAGGAGTATCTACTGATGTACGGTATCTTGTATCATAGAACGAAACGCTAAAATCTCTTCAGCTTGTTTTAACCACAGACCATATCTCAGGCATCTAACCAAAAACCTTTCAATGAACACACTGACTTCGATACGAGGGAACCGGAAGTAGGAAACTGCTGACTCATTTCCTAGGTTTAGGACTCATACCTGCACCACTAACTCATTCCTTTATGTCTTAGACAACTCACCATAACAAGTATCATGGACATAATCCTTACATTCTGTATTAACCATGCAGTCTACACTACTACCTCAGGTTTCATACTGTATACTCTACATACACATCTACAGGTATCTGCTACCCCACTATATTTGATGACACAATCATTGTATATTTTGTATATATTTTGTATTGCACCATATTTGCATCTTACTGTTATCTAGTCTTTTTTAGTTTTTTTTGCACCTATCGTTATCTTGCATTTACACTCTTCCTACTTTGCAGTGCAACTGCTGCACAGCAATTCCCCCCGGGATAAATAAAGTTTTCTATCGTATCCCCATCACAATGACAACATGCCCTTCAAATCACAAAAACACTCCGACCAACAGGAGCCTGTGTGTGTACGTGCCAACTTGCATGTGCTGTGCTGTCACCCACCAGTCGAAGTCGATGTAGTCGTTCTGAGCTTCACTCCAGAAATAGAGGAACAAAAAACTCAGGAAGAAGGTGAGGATCAGGAGGCCAAAACTGCCACACTCCACCTGTAACACACACACACACACACACACACACACACAGAAGTCATGTATTATGTTTGGTCTAACCAAACTACCCACTTCTACCTGGAGAAAGTAGTTTTTAACGCTGTGCTCCAGTGTTCTGGGAAAATAAAGTTTTCTCATGTTAACAGGATTTACAGTCATAATGGGACTCCCTGATGACACAATCTGGCAGATACAGAGGAGCTCAATCATATTACCGAGTGCATATGGAAGCAGTATATATTGATAGAAGCTGACAGAGTGAATATGTGCTCATATTTTTCAGAGAAAAGCAGTAACGCACTGTTGGAGTCAGCAGGACGAAAAATCTGTCTGGGGAATCAATACTCTCTGCTCGATCAGCAAACCGACCAAACTCAACTCACTGCTGTGTGTGAGTGTGTGTGTGTGTGTGTGTTTGTGTGTGTGTTTACCCTGCTGCAGCAGCACTCTCCTGGCTGGGCCCGGGCTCTCTGGTATCGTCTCCATTGGCAGCCATAGAGGCCGGCCAGGCAGGACACAAACGGCTGGTGTTCGTACCTGATACAGTCAATTAGGAATTCAGATTATTGAAAAGAAAGAATAAAGACTAGCTCCATGTTTGATACTTTAAAAGAAGTTGAGTAAACCTTGCTGATCTGAAATGTGCAGGAGCTTCTCTAGTGCAGTGTTTTTCAACCTTTTCTGAGCCGAGGCACATTTTTTACATTAAAAAGATCCCGCGGCACACCAACAAACAAAAACGTTACAAAATGACACCTTTTAGTATAATACAGCATATCTACAGGGGTGTCAAACTCAATCCCAGAGAGGGACAAAATAACAAATTGTGACTACGTTGAGGGCCAAATAGAGTCAGCATTTAATAAACAGGATAGAAGGGATATTGGACAGAGTGCAAAAAGAATACATGTTTAGGTAGGCTACATTATTTTATGCATACGTACCAGAGCCAGATGTTTGGCATCTTTTCTTGGCTGCCAGTTCATTAATATCTTATGGGTTAGGTTCTGTGCTGTGGAAACCCTCAAGATGGAGTGAAAGTGTGCATCAGTGAGACTCCTGTGTGGGTTTGTGTTCCTCTTCATCACAGAGAACAGCTGCTCACACAGGTATGTGCTTCCAAACATGCAGAGCGTTTGAGCAGCATGTAGGCGGAGTTAAGGCAATGTTTCAGGGCTGAAGCTTGGAAACTGTGCTGCGCCCTCAGAGTCATACTTTGCATTGAGTGTCATTACACTGGAGGTCTATCAGCTCCACGGGTGCTCTTTCCACGTCAACTGCAAACGGATTGCTGAGCAGTTCAAATTGACATTTCTGAGCTCCAAAGTCGGCAAATCGGCGAGTGAACCCAGTTTATCAGCAAAATGCGCAGTCGGGAACACAGCGGTGGAGACTTTCACTGCATCACGCGTCTGTGATCACACGTCCCCGTCCCTGAAGCTGCAGCTTTAGCGCAGTGAGATGCTTCGTTATGTTGCACAAAAAGCCAGCTAACATCGCCACTTCTCGTCCCGGAGCTCTGTGGTGTGGCGGGCCAGTTATGATGAACATATATTTTCTGGCGGGCCGTTGTACCGAGGAACGGATATATGCTGACAATTTAATGACAAGTCTCTAAATGTGTTGATGCTTATAGGCTTTTCATCTGGGTTATGTTGTCCAGGGCCCAGTTCAGAGTCTGCATTTTTCCTTTTCAAATATTTCTCCATCGCTGTTGGTCTTGTCATCGCAACCTCTCCCGCATTTCATTCTACTGTCCTAAATGAACACACGGTCATTATTGCGCTACCTACTACCACCCACTGGCATTGAAGAGTATTTATTACTTAGCCAGCCGCTATATTGCAGCTCAGACGCTCAACAACGGCAAAGTATTTGCAACAACTCAGTATTGTTTTTTTGGACTCATTAAGTGAAATTGGACATTTTCCCACAGCACACCTGGTGATCTCTCACGGCACAGCGGTTGAAAATCACTGCTCTAGTGAACCGATTGAGCTGCTGTCAGCTTCAGGTTCATCTACATTAAAGCTTATCGACCGAATAGTTCTGAGTCAGGACCTCCGGCTATTTGAAGCATGCAGCTTGTGAAAAATAAAGAGTTCAATGATTCAGATTCCATCAGGATGTCTTTCCTTCTGCTGCTGATCAGGTTGCATCAACATTAAGTAGGCTGCCACTCAAAACTTACTTTTTGTTACTTTTAACTGTAGTCACAAACGTTGAGTTTAATCAGTCAGGTTTACCAAGTAGGTTTTCCCCAACAAGGCATTTGCATTGGTGGTTTGGTGCATAAAATAAAATATAGTCAGAGAAAATGATAATCAAGTACAACAGTCAAGAAACATAAATAAAATGAATCATTTGACAATACAAAAAAACAAAACAATGTTGAAATGAAATATTTTTTTAAATATGTAAAAGATTGTAAAAGAAAATGAGAGATGTACAGTATGAAGTATAGAGACTAAGGATGACATAAGGGTTCAGATTCAATAATCACATATGATCCCGTATTTGACAAAATGCAACCAACTCTCAAACTTTCATAAACATACAGTCACACCAAATTGCCAGAAAAATAAGAAAATAGCCCTCTGTAGATGATGCGTTCAGGTTCCCTCTGTACAGAAGTCTCCTTTTTTTCAGTCTATTTTAAATAACTGTCACAAACAAAAGTGTCTTTAAGGCAGCGTGAATACATATGAAATCTGATGACGGCGTAGGTGTGTGTTGTTCTGTACCTCTGCAGCAGCTGCCGCCGCACCACCTTTAGCTTCCCCAGCTTCAGTCTGGTCACAGGCATACACTCACCCACAGCCCGGCATCACAGAGAGAGACAGAGAGAGAGAGAGAGAGAGAGAGAGAGAGAGAGAGAGAGAGAGAGAGAGAGAGAGGGAGAGAGAGAGAGAGAGAGAGAGAGAGAGAGAGAGAGAGAGAGAGAGAGAGAGAGAGAGAGAGAGAGAGAGGAGGAAGGAGGACAATGGGACACAGGAGAGAGAGGAAAAACAGGCACCACCTTCACCTGGAGGGAGAGAAGAAGGTTTGAATCAATTTAAAATGCATTTATAGGAAAACTAGACTCAGCAGGACTTGTGTGTGGGTGTGGGTGTGTGTGTGTGTGTGTAGTCCTGGTTGTATTAATGTGGCCTGTTTAAACTAACCCAGAAGCCACAGAGACTCTCTCAGAAATACACAGTGACCTACATCTGGTAAGATTGTGAATACACAAGTTAACAGACCCCAAAAGAAGTCAGTCAGCAAACCGGCCAAACGAGCAACGTCCTGGACTCCACACTAGAGTTAAAACAGCTGATTAAAAACTGACATCATAAGAAAACCAGCAACAAGTATGATCCTCGATTCATCATTTAAGTCATTGTTTGTTTTAATACTATAAAGCTACAGTCGCTGACTTTAATAAAAATAACTTTGTGTCATATTTGCTCAAACTGTCACTATATTCCAATGATATATGAAAAAAAATGGGGTTCCTCTTCCTCCTTTTAGAGCTCCTAATGGCATTTGCAAGAGTCCTCGCCTGAAAGTAAAACAACCAATCAGAGCAGAGTCTCCAACACTGCAACACTGCTCGGAGCAATCTTCCTCATTTTACAGCGAAACGCTACACTAAAATATGTTTCTGAAATCTTATGATGTGAGAAATAGGCAACGCAGTGAGAGAATCTTGATTCATATTTGATCGGCGCTTCAGAGACTGCTCACCTCTGATTGGCTGTTTTCCTTTTTCTCCCAGATGTGCCATTAACACCTCAACAACAACAACAACGAGAGCAGCAGTGTGGTGTATTAAGATTAGTTATGCAACAGCTCTACATACACTGCTCCACTGAACCAGATAGCACGGCCACCCGGCTCATCATCAGAGAAGCAGGCCACCATCAGCCAATGAGTCGGAGCCTTCAGTGGAACAGCCCATGTTGGCTAACACGTTATTATCAAGGTAAGCGTGGAACCAGTTTAATCCCAGTCACACTACGCCACTAAGCTGTGCAACATTTAAACCAACATCTCATCAACATAATCACAAGTTTGTTCAACTTTGATCAAACACATTCAAATGCAGTGGCGGGCCGTCAGGGCCTGCAAGGCATTCTCTGCTTTTATCCAATCAGATTTCACCTCTGTGTCTCTCGGTAAGAACAGAGGCAGAGGCCTGCAGAGTCTCAGGTGCATCCAGTGCAGTTTAAGTGAATGGGGATGATATTGTTGATTGTCATAGTGTTCAACCAATCAGATCTTTAGTTTGACATGTTGGACGTATTCTTTGAGGTGTCAGCGCCTGCGAGCCGGCCTATAATGACGTCAGCATTACGTGCAGCTCAGTGTCCATGCAGCTCTGCCACGAGTGCAGAGTGTGCTGTGATTGGTCAGTGGGCGAGCACGTGACTATCGTGAAATGAAACAGCAGAGGCATGTCGGGTAGTGAATCACATCACGTGATGCAGCTCAGCCAATCAAATATGGGCATTCTGACTGAGTGAGAAGTACCACACACCATGACAAAGGGGGCTGAGACGAGGAAAGACACTGCAGAGCAGTACGTACAATGCTCAAGTTGTGAAAGTAAAATCATAAGACGATCTCGTTGGGCCGTGACTTGTCATTAAGGAGTGATGATGGGTCCCACAGCCAGACCAGCTGAGACCCACTGTCCTCCATGAGCGCAGAAAACATTATATTTTCCTAAATATAAGCTTCTGAATTTTCCAGATGCTCTAGTACTATTCAAACGTATTGCAAGTCTTGTACCGAAGGTTACGTAGATAGGTACGTGCATGTAATACGTACATAGGTACGTACATTTAATACGTACATAGTTACAGCCTTAGAAACTGATAACTGTGGTGCCATCATGTGGTTATAAGGTGGTATTTCAGCTGCAGGACAACAGTGAAGGCCTAGGTATAAAATGCACGGCCCGCCACTGTTCAAATGTAAAATGAATTAGGGCTGCCTGTCTTTATGACATGTCCTCATGTTGTTTGTTTCATCTGACCAATAGTCCAAAACCCAAAGATATTCAATTTAACAACTAGAAGGACACGCTCCAGCGTGTAATGGCTGAATGGTAAAAAGTTGCATGAAAATCGGCCGACAGTTTTTCCGTAATCCTGCTGACAAACAAACAAACGGAGTAGAAAACACAACGTCTTTGACGGATGTAATCTTAGAAAACAAAAAGTAGCATTGGGGAAGCTGGAGGGAGACCATTTTGGAACGATTGCTTGATGGGTTAAAACAATCAATTATCAAAATTGTTGCCAACTCTCAAAGGATTAATTGTTTCAGCTCTAAAGTGATTCCAGATCCCAGATCAGACCACTGAGCCTCTTCCTTTCTGTAGTTCTACTTACTTACGGTGGACCTGATGCACAGACCCAGATAGGTGACCTAAATCCCATTAACGTAGGTCCAACAGAAGCTTTTAAACTGTGTGCCAAAGTTAAGAACAAAGAGTTCAGCGGCTTAACACACACTCTCCATCATAAATACTCCATTGACCAGGATACAGTTGTAGGGCTGACAGATGGTAAGCACACTGTTGTGTTGATCCCAAACACACAGACTATGTTGTTCCGCTACATCAGGACTGAATAACAGATGTCTCTTCAAACAGCAACAACATAATCTACCACTGAAGACAGTTTTTGTGTTTGAATACCAATAGTACCAACAATTTTAAATCCAACAGCAAAGTCCAAAGTGATCTTCTGTTTTTGGCAAATACAAACTATAGAAATTAAATTAATGAATAATAATAAAACCATCATCTTTGGTAGCGCGAGTCATTATGCTACTATATGTACCGTGTTCTCTGATATCATTAAAGTATACAGACATCATCAAAGTACTCATTACAGACCACATTACCTCTACTAAAGCAAATGTAAGTGTATCATCTTCCTGCTGAACTCTACTTTTTTGAAGTCAATAGTTCTGTTTATATCGAGAATCTTATTACTGAAATAGGTCAATAAAAAGGCCAGATAAAGTGTTTTCTAATGCAGCTTTGCACATCTGCTTATTTATTTATTGAATTGTTTTTGTATTAATGTCATTTTATGTGAGTCTATGTTATGTTGTTTTTGAGACCCTTACTGAAGACAGCTTTATATCATTATGTGAAAGACAATAAAGTTTTATGAATGTTTTTATGAACATTTAGTATTTAATAACTACTCTACTATATACTATAGGTTTGTTTGCACAGCCTGCAGTTTGATCCAAATCCATGTAGTTGTGACCTGTTTTGATAAATACTCTGGTATATAATGATCCATTCATTGACTGACGTCTGCCACCAGTCAACCAGCCGAGTCATCACACGGCCGCCATGGCAACGGTGACATCAGATCTGTTATTATTGCTGCAGCGAGGAGGAAGGGAGGCGGGGCGATAAAGAAGAAAGAGCCAGATGGAGCAATGAAAGAGAGAGAAATCACCATCAGGAGTCATCACAGCTGTTCTGCACACATTCTGCAGGGTGAGACGTGGAGCACTGTCTCTACACGATGACCCACACACACTCATGGGGAATGGATGGATGTTAGGGTGAGCACACAGCAGGATAAAGTAATATGAGAGAGAGAGAGAGAGAGAGAGAGAGAGAGAGAGAGAGAGAGAGAGAATGTCACCGCTATTATTTCTATCTTCCTTCATGATGCACAGGACTAACGTTTAAGTCAAAGGGCTGGTTGGCCACTGCAGCGACACGAGGGTCGACACCACCAAATACCCATTTTGGCTTTCAGCTTTTCACTTTGGTTTTCGTTACTCTTTAAAGTCAACTGCCATCAATGTTGTGTCCATCTGGAGTTGTGTTTTAACTGCAATCACGGATCAGAGTCACAGATCGGATCAACACAACAGAAAAAAGAGAGCAAATAGAACTGTTAGAGATCCCTGATCACGTTTCTTTTGCCGCTGATACTAATCTCTGATCCTTGATGATCCATATCGGCAGATACAGATCCCTTTGTTGTTTGATTATAGCAGCTGGTCTCTACAAGGATCCAGACTATTTTTTTGCCATCGTCCCAAAAATGATTTCACACTACATTTTACGAGATTACATGTAAACACATCATGTTAACGTTATAATTTACCTTCACCCAATACTCATTCTCACTGAACAGAGCCTGAACGCATCATAATGTAACAGAACTGAACCTTCGTCCGTTAGCGGTGCTGCTAACGTTAACTAGCTCTGCTCCTGTCAATTTAAACACGGACTGGTTGTTTACAATGTAACATTACCAGATTACATTTTTGATTAATCTACGGATTATTTTGCGATCATAATAAATCGTCTTGTCTTTAAAGTATCAGAAAATAGTCAAAAATGAATGAAGTATTAAGATTGTTAGTTTTATTTGACCAACAGTCCAACACCTTAAGATTTTTGTGATTTACTATGAAGAATGACAAAGTCAAACATCAAGACCTCACATTTAAGGAGCTGGAAACAGTGAGAAATGACTGAAAGGATAAATCTAATTAATCAGATTATTGCGTAACACTTCCATCTTTAAACATTTTGTAAAATAAGGTGGTACCACTTAAAAATAAAAGACAAGTCATTTTGCAATGGTGGTATTCCTATTAATTAGTTTTGTATTAAATGCTTTGTCCACTTGGATGTTTAAAGTCACCCACACGTCTCCCACCTGCTCCCTCTGACCGGTTAATTAGTGGAGCGTATCCTGATGTGACGTTGAAGGTGACCGCACAGAAACTTTAAATCTCAACAGCCGTTTTGTCACTGAGCCGGAAGCCGGTGTCGTTAAGTGTACGTACAAGGTTATTTAAAAAAAGACCAGTGATCTGAAGTCACTTCAGGCATTTTTTTAAATTCAAATCACAGCAGAGACTCTCTAGTTTGCTTCCTCATTTGTGTTTACAACAGTTTTGACATTGACGAGTTACAAAAGTCAGAGAAGCAGTTACATTTTGTAGTTTGTCGTGAGTTTTTTTTATCTGTAATTAATGTTGTAAAAGTCAAGCTGATTAATGGACTGAACAAAAAGGGGCTTCTGACTTATGGATTCATGGATTTTTGCTCTGAAAGTGAGCCAAGTCTTTCATCCCCCTTGAGCATGCTGATAAAGGTGGTAGGTATTAGCTGTGAACGTCTCCCTTCACCCTTGTGGTGTATTTTTCTGATGATTGTACTTGTCTCATATTACCTGCCTGTATTCATTTACCGCGTGTCTAGTTTTATCCAGTGTGGGATACATGGGAAACACATGGGAGGGATTAACCAGGAAACAAAACTTAAAGATGCTGGACGAATGTCTTAATACAATAGCAACCAGCCCTCGTTTTGCTGTATTATTTTTGATGCACAGTGAATCTATTATTGCATTCAACTCTACTGAATCCAGTGTGTTTCACAGACATTGAAAATAGTGCCTCTTTTATCATAAGATATGAATGTCTAGGAGGACCTTAAGAACTTCCTGGCCCAGTTGAAGTCTTAGCACCAAGTGTCACTCAACCCACCCATCACCGCTTCTGACAGCTGATGAGAGGGTTTCTTTTCTGGACATCTTTACTTTCACTGCTTTATAAATCATGACTTTTGGACCCAAAGTGGGCCGGAGGCTTGACAGACATGAGGAGAGCGCTGACTCACTTTAAGGACTCTGAGCTCCTGAGGTAAAAGGAGAGGCCAATTCCTAAATTCAGGAGTTTCAGAAACCAAAAAGATGAAAGATTGCACTGCGCAAGACTGCAGTTTAAAACACACATAAAAGTTCCTCTATCTTTATTTTTTGCACCTACCCTTCATTCTCTCCCGTCTAGTTTCCCTACTTCACCAATTCACTTCGCCTCTCTCAACTAATTGTCTTCATCTTGTTTTTTCTTCCTCCTCCTCTCCATCTGTCAGTGCTCCTCTTCCTCTCTGGAAACCGGCCAGTGCTCCAGCAGCTTGACATCAAACTACATGACTGGACAGCACTTCATTCAGTCAGCTCTTTACAGAGAGAGCCAAAGTCGGCTGAGGTCAGCTGTCGGCACACTTTTCTATTTATACATGTGTGTATTTATAGGGGGCGCTCGCATTTAATCAACAATGAAAGGCCAAAGAAAATGTTCCGTGGACAGCTAAAACAGTTCATTTGCAAATTAAGAGTCCTGAATTTGGCCAAACTTCCCTACAAGCTCGGGGAAAGACAACACGTACAAAGACCAACTATTTATAGGATTTATGGTTTGTGACTATGTTGTCGGTGTTTCATGATCAACCCAGAAAAAATGTTGGCATTGCAGGTTCCTGCCAACCACGAGATACGTTTAATGTTGATGTTTCTGAACCAGCCTCGTATCACAAAGGCACAATGTGGTTAACGTTGTGAAAGGATTGGTTAGGTTTAGGCAACAAAACTTCTCAGTTAAGGTTAGAAAAACCATGATTGTTTGTGTAAAAATAATAAGGTAAGAACAAAACCTACAAACCTTAACTACGTGAATAAATAACTGTCCTTGCTCAACTTTCTTACGTAACGTTCAGCGACAAGCATAAAGTCAAATGTTGGTTTAACATGGGACATGAACACTGATCTCCAAGGTGAAAGTCCTGTATGTCCTGTGTTTACCCTTTGGGGACTCTGTCACTTGTTATACTCGTTATTATACCACACAACCTTCACACCACACAACATTCAATAATGGCCGCTTTCTGTACTGCAACACTTGCTCTGGCTGAACAAAACAATGTCCACATTCATCGTATCTGTGGTTTGGAACTGGTGAGCTGGTCATCCTAACTATGTGTCCAGCTGATCAAACTTCAGACTGGTGTTTGACTGGCAGCTCTGCTCATTCTAAGCTGTATTTACCTCACACATCCCCACCTGATTGAGCCATTCACCTCTACTTCTCTCAACTTCTACAAACTCGGAATGTTTTCTTGTTCCAATTATCGCGACTTGCTGCTCTGACGAACGGTGAAGTGAACCTACGAAGTGATCGATCATTCGCTGTAAATCTGCTATGCTGTCTGATCCTGGAACATCTCATCTGGCTTTCAGTTTAGAAAATGGATGACACTCATGTCTCCCTTTTCTGTGAAGGTCAATGTTATATTTCATTTATCTTAAAAGGTAGAGGTGGCATTTCAGGAGAGGCAATCTGCTCCTGCTAAAATATGCAGTGGGAAACCCTGTATAATACTAAAACACAACAGAGTATATGAAACATACTGCAGAGCCCCGGGTCCTTGAGGCTGTGAGCCAACAGCTGTAACCAGTGAACCACTGAACCACTGCGGTGCCATGTGAGCGCCATGAAGCAGGTTAGAGTCTGTGTTTGACACAGAGTCAGACGTCCTCTGGTACATCACACCGACGGGGAGAGAGACAGACAGGGAGGTGGGAACCCCGCCGTATGTGCCTCGTTCTGAGTGCATCTCAAAACAAGACCGCACACATTCGAGTACATTGACACACACCTGAAAATCACAGGCAAAAACATCAGACACATGGTTGTTGTTGCCGCGACGCCTATGACAACATCTCCAGTGGCCGCCGGGCTTTACTTCATGTGTAATGTGGAGGGATTAAAGGATGAGTGTTGATATTCAGAACACCTCCTGTACGGTGCTTCCACACCCACGAGCACAGAGGTGTTTAGGAACATTCTAAATCCAATATTTCACACTTTAAGCTCTATTCTACATTTGTATTTGTCACACACTCACACACACCACTGAGCCAAGTCAAAGTCTATTTAAACAGTAAGCGTTAAGAGCGTTTTAGAGCTGAATTAACGAGTCTCTCAACAGAAAATGAAACGGTAACAATTTTCTAAATCAATCAAAAAGTCATTGGGGTTTGGACTGTTGATTGAAGAAAACAAGTCATTTAAGGTGGAAATTGTAAAGGGCATTTTTTTCAATTTACTGATTATTGGAGAAAATGACTCAATGTCTCACTTGATTTATTCCCTCAGTAAACATTGTAAACATGAGTTTATGGTCTCAATCTCTAGTTTCAAGTCTTCTTCAATACAACATGATGTTCATTTAGTAAATTATGGTCCATGTAGAGTCAAATACTTCAGGGCGTGGCTACCTTGTGATTGACAGGTCGCTGCCACGGCGTTGTCCGGTCTGAAAGTTGTCTGTGTTTTTGTCTTTGACCCTTTTCTTTGTACATGAAACATTTTGGTCGACTAAAAATGTTTTATTCAGTGTTTGGTTGTAATTTGCTGCATCGTCTCTTTGCGGTTGCAAAAAAAAAAAGATCAACGGCTAACATGTCAAAAATAAAGCCTTTGTCAAAATTGAACAGTAAGTCATGTCTGGAGCCCAGTTGGAGTTCATAGAGTGTCTCAAATAACAAACCTCATTTTCTTATCATCCCACATGTTAATAAAGACATGGCTGAATTTCTTTAGAAGAGACCTAAAGGCAAGTTTGAGAGCAAACAAAGTTAAGGGTAAATTTGAGGGTAAAGTTGAGTTGAGACTGTCTTGAAGGGAGATGGAGTCTTATTTAATCTGTCTGTGAGACGAGCAATAAAAGGATTAATAGGAGAGGGAGGAGGGAGAGCTGAGGTGTGAACTCAAGGCTTCACAGCAGCCACAAGCTAAAGGGAGACATCACGATGACGACGTCCACTTCTTATAGTCTTTGCTGCTGACACAGGAAAACAAGAAAAGGACGTGTTTTACAACTGTTTTACAACCTCATTCTACTTTCCCCAAAAAGAATGATTAAAGAGAAGTGCACCTTTCTCCTCCACTGAGACCGAGGAACTGACAATATTTGGGTCGAATACAACAAAGGAATTCATCATGAGGTCAATTTATCTATCTATCCTTCCATCTATCTATCTATTCATCTATCCTTCTATCTATCCATCTAACTTGGTTAACAAAGATGTTTTACTAGAACAGGTTTAAACTTCAGAGGCTTCTAACTATTCTTGCCATATCATATATAATGGGCAGCCATTATTACAAAACATGATGAGGGTCAAATATATTGTACTCAAATTACTCCACACATTCAGTTTACTCCAGAAGAACAAATGCTACTATTTGGTGACACCTGGAGTAAGTATAGAGAATAAAGAGTGATGCCGGTATACGTCCAGTTCTAGCCAGGTGTGATGTGGTGGTTGAAGCCGTCAAATGTGCTGCCCGGCTCGTACAGGTGTGTCTGTTTGATCTCCACAGAACCTCCTCGGTAGGACGTGGTGCCAGTCAGGTCAAAGGTTCCTCCAGAGACTCCTGGCTTATTATCTAATGTAGCTTAACAACCCGTTTGACTGTTCAGTTCACAAACTGCAATGCACCAACAGTAGGCGGGACTAACTACAAACTCCTGATATGTAAATTTTTTTAAAGACTAAAATAAAATATAAATTCTAAATGGCACCTGTATCAACACTGCCACACCTAAAACATCTGCTCTTGTGGGTGTGAACACAGCTGCAGCCATAGATGTGCCGTCGTAACGCCACAGGAGCTGGAGCTGTCTCACATCTTCATCTCTGGGTGATGTGGGGAACCGACTGAGGTGGAGAACAGGTTAGCGATCCGTCATGTTTCGGCTCCATTACATCTGACGGGATCACCGACTGCCTCGTGTCCCCTCCAAAGAATTAAATTATAACCCGACAGGACCAAGTACAGCTGGAAATATTGCACCGATTCACATGGAGCCCTGACACCATGAGCTTTATGGTGACTGAGTTAAATGACTAAATGACTGAGTTTAAGATAGTTTTTTTCCAGAATCTCTCCCATTCAGTGACTTAAAAAAACATAAAATAATAAATAACTATACAATATATAATCTCTTGTACACTACAGAAACAGAATGACTTATGCTGCATACACTTGTTAATATTTTGTTAATGAACAATGCATAATACATTTGTGTTATCGCTGTACAAAATGACAAAATGACAAAAATTGTATTTTTGAAAACGTGATAAAGCAACAGAACGAAACAGCGGCGAAGCACCTCAAACTACTGCATCAGACTGGTTTGAGTGGTCCCTTTTGTTTGTTGTACATAAAGCTAACACCCTGACATGCATACCACCAGATGTGATCCACAGATTGTAGTCCTGATTGTCCACTGTATATTTGTGGGAGAGAGACCATTTTGGATGCTCATCAAATCCAGGTACTGGACACAAAATCAACACCGACACAAGATAATGTAAACTCGTAGAACAAGACCACAATCGTCAGCAAAGGTGCACACAACCACGTGAGTGCGATACACCCACATGTACATTAATCAACATGAATTACCAGACTGCTATCTTGTGAGGGGCAATGCGATGAAAATACAAACAAGCAGGCTCTGTTCATTAGATTAACCAGGACAGAAGTCAGAGTGAGAGGCTAGTAAAGGTGCGACCAGACATGCATATATATATTCATTGAAAACTGACTGTGTGTGACGGAAAGACAGTTGTGTCTATCTTTGGCCAATGAGGAACAGTAACCGACAAACACAAAGTTTCTTCAGTTATGTGTGTGAATAATGTTACACATATACCCATATCTAATGTGTTCATCCCACTGCAGTCCTCTCAGGAGAAACATACAGTAAGTCAAGCACACACGATTAACTTTCAGTGGTCAGACTGACAGAAAACGCCCAATGAACATGACGCGGCTCGTCAGCAAACTGGCTCGTTTGCGACTTCCGTTTGTATACCAGTTCTTCCTCCGACACCGACAGCAGCGGCTTGTTACTGGTTCGAATCCCCAGACAGTTTTTTGGAGTGCCCTTTAAAGCAGGCACTTAATCCCTGCTGCTCCCGTGGAGCTGCTCCACTGTGGTTTTAGGATGTGATTATGCATATAAGATTAGATTAAGCTTTAATGATCCCCTCGGGTACGACTGTGAGATGTCTACTTGTGAAGCAGGTTAGTGCTGAAAAGGAAGGAAATATGAGAATCTAAAAAACCTTTGAGATATATTGTTGAGTAAAAGTTCATGTAAAGGAACTACAGTGGATGAATAAAAAATGTATATAAATAGTGGATAGTATAGAGATAAAAATGTGATATGAACATTAGATTAATATAATGAGAGCATAAAACTTTGAGTAGTATAAACAGAGTATAAAGATTAGAGTAATATAAAGAGTAAAAAGTGTAGAGTAGTTAAAAGAGTATAAAGATTAGAGTAGTTAAAAGAGAGTATACAGATCAGA
>NW_022280224.1:124832-131345 GCF_004355925.1 Anarrhichthys ocellatus | reverse complement strand
TTAGAGTAGTTTAAAGAGTATAAAGATTAGAGTAGTTAAAATAGTATAAAGATTAGAGTAGTTTAAAAAGTATAAAGATTAGAGTAGTTTAGAGAGAGTATAAAGATTAGAGGACTATAAAGAGTATTCAAATCAAAGTAATATAGAGAGTATAGAGATTAAGGTAGTATAAAGAGAGAAATTAAATTATAGTAGTATGAAGGACACATGTGAGGGAAATATACTATTGTTGAGTAAAAGTTCATGTAAAGGTACCACAGGGGATAAACAAAGCTTTATCTCCTTGCACATCAAATGACACAAACTACATGTAAATACACCAATGAGCTCTGCTTGCCAGACATACCCAGCAGCTGATCCTGGAGCTGTGATTGGTCCCAGACTGCCCGTTGTAAAGCTAAGAGAGGGCCGGTGGTGACGACACAAAACAATCACAGAGCTGAATACTGAATGCACAGTGCTGGAGGCTGCCTGTGCGATGCAAAGCGTGTGTTCAGTGTGAGAGATGATGCAGAAAAACACACAACACTGGAGGAGAAAATATTTTTCCACTAAATGTGCAGACAACGTGGAGGTAAAAGATGTAGATGGATGAATATAGATGGATATTAGATGGAGAGAGGGATAGAGAGCAGGGAGACAGTACGCATGAAACAATGCAGCCCTCTGTATCCAGACCAGCTCTCTGCTGTTAATAACTCACTGTACCACACACCACAGCTACCAGCAACAACACTTACCGGGCATGGGCTCATGTTAAAGGGTCATAGTATAGTCGTTCTTTGTGTACAAAATGGTGAAAACTACATGTGAACACAAAGTAACACAAAACACACATCTCAACCAAGCCTGCACCACCCACTACATTTCTTATTGAAAGTGGACGTGCACTGTGATAATCCTTCCCCAACAACAACCACAGAAGTTAAAGTTGACCAAAATGTAGTGAGTTGCAAAATGATACACTTAACAAATAAAAGTAGGCTAAACTCCTCTGGAAAAGAGGTTACAACTTTTGAGTGGGAAGATAAAACCTGCTCAGCGTCTGATGCTGACGCACCAAGTCTGCATGAGACGCACCAGGCTTTTAACCAAATCCAATGTACACCCATCTGCGTCATTAACAGGCTAGAGTAGTATAAAGAGAGCATAAAGATAAGAGTAGTGTAAAGAGCGAGCAGGTCCTCTAAGGCAGTATTTTTCAACCTTTTCTGAGCCGCGGCACATTTTTTACATTAAAAAGATGCTGTGGCACACCAACAACCAAATACGTTACAAAATGACACCTTTTAGTATAATACAGCATATCTACAGGGGTGTCAAACTCAATCCCAGAGAGGGACAAAATAACAAATTGTGACTACGTTGAGGGCCAAATAGAGTCAGCATTTAATAAACAGGATAGAAGGGATATTGGACAGAGTGCAAAAAGAATACATGTTTAGGTAGGCTACATTATTTTATGCATACGTACCAGAGCCAGATGTTTGGCATCTTTTCTTGGCTGCCAGTTCATTAATATCTTATGGGTTAGGTTCTGTGCTGTGGAAACCCTCAAGATGGAGTGAAAGTGTGCATCATTGAGACTCCTGTGTGGGTTTGTGTTCCTCTTCATCACAGAGAACAGCTGCTCACACAGGTATGTGCTTCCAAACATGCAGAGCGTTTGAGCAGCATGTAGGCGGAGTTAAGGCAACGTTTCGTGGGTGAAGCTTGGAAACTGTGCTGCGCCCTCAGAGTCATACTTTGCATTGAGTGTCATTACACTGGAGGTCTATCAGCTCCACGGGTGCTCTTTCCACGTCAACTGCAAACGGATTGCTGAGCAGTTCAAATTTACATTTCTGAGCTCCAAAGTCGGCAAATCGGCGAATGAACCCAGTTTATCAGCAAAATGCGCAGTCGGGAACACAGCGGTGGAGACTTTCACTGCATCACGCGTCTGTGATCACACGTCCCCGTCCCTGAAGCTGGAGGTTTAGCGCAGTGAGATGCTTCGTTATGTTGCACAAAAAGCCAGCTAACATCGCCACTTCTCGTCCCGGAGCTCTGTGGTGTGGCGGGCCAGTTATGATGAACATATATTTTCTGGCGGGCCGTTGTACCGAGGAACGGATATATGCTGACAATTTAATGACAAGTCTCTAAATGTGTTGATGCTTATAGGCTTTTCATCTGGGTTATGTTGTCCAGGGCCCAGTTCAGAGTCTGCATTTTTCCTTTTCAAATATTTCTCCATCGCTGTTCGTCTCGTCACCGCAACCTCGCGCGTGTCATTTCATTCTACTGTCCTAAATGAACACACGGTCATTATTGCGCTACCTACTACCACCCACTGGCATTGAAGAGTATTTATTACTTAGCCAGACACTATATTGCAGCTCAGATGCTCAACAACGGCAAAGTATTTGCAACAACTAAATCATATTTCTTTCGACTCATTAAGTGAAATTGGACATTTTCCCACAGCACACCTGACGATCTCTCACGGCACACTGGTGTGCCGCGGCACAGCGGTTGAAAATCACTGCTCTAAGGGAGACGGCTGGGCTTGATGGATGTGTCAAAAAAGGCGGCAACCTCTGGTTCTGAAAAGTGAAGTCAATGCGGGAATGTTAAACTTGTATTCTCTCTAATGTCCATCAGGGGGCGACTCCTCTGGTTGTATAGAAGTCTATGAGAAAATGACTCTACTTCTCTCTTGATTTATTCCCTCAGTAAACATTATAAACATGTGTATGGTCTCAATCTCTAGTTTCAAGTCTTCTTCAATACAGCATATTTATTTTGTAAAATATGGTCCCATTCAGAGAAAAAAGACCATAAAGCAGGGTATGCTTTAGGGCAGGGCTACCTTGTGATTGACAGGTTGACGGTACCAGAGCCGTACAGGGCGTCTCTACCACAGGGCGTCAGTCCTCCACAGTCCAAATACAGTCACTTCGGTTCACTGATTGCTGAAAAACAAGTTGTCGATGGCCAAACTGCCAAACTCGAGGCTTCAAAACAACAGTCTGACTGCGTCCTCTTCTTATATAATGACAAACACACACCGACTTTCACCCAGGAGACGCTGGTCAGTGTCCCATGTGAAACCAAGTCAACGTTGAGTTATTTTACCGTGTTTTGTTGCATAACTTACGTACTAAACAAATGCCGCGGCTGTAAGCTACGTAACAGGCGTACCTTTTACGAAACAAACATACTTACTTAAACCCAAACCACGATCTTTTCATAAACCTTACCAAGTACTTTCGTTGCCTACACTTAACCAAGTAAACCTAAACACATGAGCGAACCTAAGCTGGAAGATTATTTTTAAAAGAATGGAAACTTACACTCCGTCCAACAGAGTGCCAGAGTTTGAAGCGTGTGGCCGCTGACTAAGATCTGACTAGTTGGTAGTGAGAATGTGTTTAACTTCACCTCTGAGCCATAATGGCTGCTGCTTAGCTTCTTCATCTCAACACACACACCTTTTCAGCATTACTGACTGCAGAGATTGCAGAGCCTGTGGGCGAGACAACCATTCAAGCTGCTGAGATGCAGACGTGGGAGACTAATCTCTCTCTTTTCAACAGGTGTTTGATGATGTTTTGGTTGTTGCAATATTCCCCAAAGCAATAAACACCTAAACTGTTCTTTAAGAATGCATTTTTCAAGAGGTTTTTCAGGTTTCAGGAGGATGTAAAGCATTGAGACAGCAATGACTTGGCAGTTTGTCATTGGTGGCCACAAGCAACGGTACAGGGATTTACTAGCATTGTGCCTTACAGGGTCTAAAGTCACCGCTGCACCTGCTGCTGAGCTGCAACCATCAGTCAAATATGGACAAACTACCTTGATAACCGATTCAAGTCATTTTTCATGACAAAAATAATTTTCAGCCTCTCAAATATGGAGATTTATTTGTTTTATATCCTATTAAAGTTAATATCTTTGGGTTTTGGACTGACAAAACCAGATATTTAAAGACATCACCTTGGTCTCTTGAGAAGTTTGGGATGGACATTTTTCAACATTTTATAGACCAAACGATTTATCGATTAACCTAGAAAATAATCAGCAGATTCATCTTTAATTAAAATGAACATGGCTTATTACATATTTTTACTTTTAAAGCAACAAAGCTGCAACTTGAGTTTCAAAAAAAAAGTTAGAACAAGAGAACAAGTTCCATCAGTCTAACAAAGACCCAAACACTGATGATCCTCCAACACGTCGTCAGTCCGACTGCGTCATTGAGCACACGTTTCATTCAGGTGCATCTCCAGTGGTGAACACAAAATTAAATTATTTTTTGTAGGAAAACCAAAAATATGAGACAGACTTTAAAAACATTGTCAGTTGACGTGTGTTTAAACGCTCCATCTGTAATTTCTGAGCATATATGACAGAAACTGCGTCTGTTCTTTGATTGCGAGGGTTTTGTTCACGGACTGTATCTGGAAAAGGAGGAAACAGCTGTCTGCTGTGTTGGGCCCTTTAAAGATGGAGCAACACTGACGTCATCAGCACCCAGGGAGGCTCACACTGGCCCCTCTGACGGGGTGTGAGGAGCTTCAGTGTGGGTCAGGAGGCTGTGCTGCAGAGAGAGGAGCTGTTGCATCACGACGCTCTCCTCCCGTCTGTGTGAGCGTTAACATGACGTCTGCTCGACTGGTGCCACACAGTCCGATTGCAAACTATTTATTAAGACACACGCACACAGACACACACACAATGCAACTGTGCTCATCATCCCTTCATCGTCAGCTCACACAGCCAAACGCAAATTACGTGGCTTACGGGTGAAAATGTGAATGGTGACATAAAACCAGGCACCGAACGCAACACAACATTTAAAAAGCCCTGAGAGCCGCGGGACTTAAGAGGATCACGAGCCAGACTGGGTTGTGAAATCAAGACTAATCCTTCCAGAAATATTTCACGCACCTGAACCCTGCAGGTGTGGAAGAAGTACTCCGATCATTGGATCAGGTAAAACTAACGGAAATACTAGGTTACAAGTCCTGAATTCAATATTTTACTTCATCGAGGTACAATTAAAGTACCAAAAGTAAAAAACAATCCCAATGCAGAACGGCCCATTTCAGTATCACTGGTTTATAACCATTGACAGATTAATGTGCGTATCACTTTAATGTTGCAGCTGGTACATGTGGGGCTACTTTTAAGTACTTTATCTACTGACGGGTAGCTTACTATGACAATATATCATACTTTAATATTTAGTATTAATAATCAAAATCTATAAAGTAATAAACTAAATGTATCAGATAAATGGAGTGGAGTATAAAGTAACATATTTCCCTCTGAGATTTAGTGAAATAGAAGTATAACATAAAAGGGTATCAATCAAGTTAAGTACAAGTACTTGAAAGTTGTACTACAGTTACTTTCCTCTGACTTTACCTGGTGGTGGTTTAAGTATCACGGCTGTGCTTAAAAACTGAGCTAGTTTTGTGATGTGTGACTCGTCAGTTTACCAATTTTCTCTGTTTCTTTTCTCATCAGTGATTTCCCTTCCAATCACTCGCCACTCTACTGTACCGGCACACTTAAACAACTGTACGTCCCCTTCAGCATGTTCCTCTGACCTTTACCACTTCCTCCAGACGTATGCCCACTGCTGATTAAAGTCACTGCTCTGTGCCACTTCTAAACGACATGCCACTCAGATAGAACCGCTGAGAGAACAAGAACAAGTGAGCGCCATATCCCATCAGACACTTTTGAATTCTGATGTCGGATGACGTGTTATCAGTTGGCCAACGTGATTAATTAACTAGAGGTGCACATGCAGCATGAATGTGAGCGTCTGTCCTTGTGTCAAGCTGGGACTGTTATGGACCTTTGCTCCCCCGCAGTGACAATAAAAAACAAGACCTCGTCCTCCACATGCGTTAACCCTCACAAAGATGTAACTCCATCAGCTGACCTTGGCCTGCGGGGCCATGAACGCATATATCTAACGCTCCTTGTTGAGTTGGCAGCAGAGATTCCCGTCCAGTGTGCGGTCGTCCATCGGTTGGTATTGACCTACAGGGTTAACAACGAGGCGGGCTGACAGAAGCGGGATTCGCCGTTCAGTAAACGCAGATGTGGGGAAACGCAATCAATCACAGCAATGTCACTAAATCAACTGTGAAGAAATGCAGTTTGAGCTCAACACCGACGGGACAATCAACAGCGTGGGACAACTGCTGAGCCACTAACTGAGGCCTCTGTCTGCTTATAGAGGAAGAGAAAAGACTAAAGTCTCAGCAGACACTCGGAATAGAACTGATCCTCATGAAACAGAACGCACAATGATATTGACAATGACTATAGTCGTACTTGAAATACTCAATACTCTTTTCAAAGTTGTTTAATGTTTCACTAATTTGTAGTTTGAGTTAACTGTCGGCATCTTAAAACAAGAGATAAAAACATTAACAGCAGTACTAAAAGCAGGGGAAGGCAACTTTAGGCAACCTTATTTTTTGGGGGGGGGCGGGAGTATTGAAGTGC
>NW_022280224.1:121884-124732 GCF_004355925.1 Anarrhichthys ocellatus | reverse complement strand
CCCCCCCCCCCCCCCCCCCCCCCCCCCCCCGCCATCAAATAAGACCCGCCCTACTCTGCCTCTGATTTGCTGGTGCTCGTTTCCTTCTGAGCAGAATTTGTTAAAGTTTCTCTATATAATAATCAGAACATTAACATAGCAGCAAACTCAAATTTGCTCGCCATCTTGGATTAAAGCCGTCGATGTGTTATTTCTTTGGCAAACAATGAATGGAAGTGACCATATTTGGAATGTGGAGGAGCGATAGAGACGGCATATACGGCTCTGGTAGCGGCAGCAACCTGTCAATCACAGTAAGCCCGCCCTAAAGCATCCCCTGCTTTATGGTCTGTTTGACTCTAAATGAACCATAATTTACAAAATGAACATCATGCTGTATTGAAGAAGACTTGAAACTAGAGATTGAGACCATAAACTCATGTTTACAATGTTTACTGAGGTAATAAATCAAGAGAGAAGTAGAGTCATTTTCTCACAGACATCTATACAACCAGAGGAGTCGCCCCCTGCTGGTCTGGAGAGAGAATGCAGGTTTAAGACACTTCAGCAGGTTGCCGCCTGGTCCTCATGTGCTTTTAGTGCACGTGAGCGTACCCACAGCTAGCGCAGAACAGAGGCTCTGAGCTAGCTGTGGGTACGCTCACGGTTTGTGGCATCGTCAGGGAAGCGAAGCACCCACCCTCCAGTTCCCCCTCAGGTACAAGCACTGTTAGTTCTGGCCAGCACTGTTGCTGTCGTTTGAGCTGTTAGCGCCGTTAGCTGCCAGCAACCGGCTCAGCCTTCACCATGTTAAGAGCCGTTGAGAGGCAATAGAAATGCTCCCAATCACATCTATTGCACCTTAAAGTATGTTACTGATTGGTGGAGGGTTTGTCGGGTCCTTTTTACTTAGATGTGGATGTTTTCACGAGGACAGCAGCCTCCATGTATAGTGCTCTCATATATAATTACAAAGTCATGATTAAAGGAGAACATTGTTTCTTAATTATTGATATGCAGGTTGCCTACATGGTTGGAATAAAATGAATGATCCGCTTGGTATTTACATTTTGAACTTACTGTTAACAGTAATGTTGATATTGCACATTTAACAAGAAAAAAGGCACTTCAAATTAAAAAGGTTGCTGACGCCTGCTCTACATTGACAACACCTGATGTTAACAGTAGATTTGAGAGAAACGACCAAATGTAACAGAAAGAAGAGAAGTACTGCGCCAGAGGGAAAAAGAACAGCTCCGCTGGCTTCAACCTATAGTGGCTCCATGATACTGAGACGCTGCTGCTGTCTAATGACTGCATTAAAACACTGTTTGTATTCAGTCCAATCGGCCGCTAACTGATATCTACAGTTAGACACATAAAGGTCGTTGAAATGCTCACCGAGGAGGTACATTGTCTTACCTGAAGGCTGATTTTTTGCCGCTCGTCTGTCCGTTTACTCCGTCTCTCTCTCCGTCTAACCTTCGTTCGGAGGCGCGAGCCGTGTTCTGCTGCTGCAGTGTAGAGCCTCGCGCAGCAGGGCAGCCTCTCGAGCTCCGTGTGTCGCTGCTGCCTGTGTGAGTGAGGACACGGGGATGTACAGTACCAGCACGCGCTCCGGCTGAAGAGGAGGGGAGGGGAGGGGGACGCTGCAGGCACGAGGCATCCGCGAGGGGCTTCAACTCACCTGTTGCTTACGTCAGCGAGGCGAGCTCCCATGTCTCTCCCACTCTGGTAATTATAATCAACAAAAACAGGGAAACAAATAATATATGCAGAGAGAAATTACTTATCTTGGGGACTTTGTAATATTTGCACAAAAACTATAGCCTACTATTTATTTTATTTATTTATTTATTTATTTATTTATGTATTCATTTATTTATTTATTTATTTATTTATGTATTCATTTATTTATTTATTTATTTATTGGGATTGCCTTATTCTATTTGGGACTAACAGTCATGTACAATTGGGGAAATATTGTACTTCTTACTCCACAAAATGTATTTGACAGCTTTAGATCATATTTTACTTTGTAAATTCAGATTATCAATACAAAGTATAAACATTCTAATAAATTGTGATGTATTATTGAAGGTTAAGCTATAAGCATCAAGTAAATTAGCTCCACTTTTACCAGCTGCAACTTTAGGGTGATGTACAAATTGATGCATCGCTAATTGTAATATATCGTATTTATTGAGTACTTTTACTTTTGGTACTTTTACTTCAAGTACATTTTCCTGCTTAATATTTAATATTATTAATTATTCTAATATTTGTTTTTGCTGTTCAAAACCGAGATGATGCATTACTTTGAAGGATTGCATGAAACAAATCAGAAAACATGGTTACCAACAACGTCTTGAAAGCCTCTTTTTAGTTCAAATATTTATATTTTAAAAAAAGAGGGATATTATATATGTACCTAAAAGCGAAGTTAATCGACAGTAAATGAGTTAAAAACATCTACAGCAGTAAAATATTAATGCAGCAGTAACATTAATCTAGAAACAATCTCTGGCAGCAGACTGAGAGGCTGTGTGAATGTGAAGCGGGGCGCTGTCGGGAAATGAACTCGCTCTGTTAAATTCCCCTGGATGAATAAAAAGGTTAAAAGAGGGACAGACAGCAAGTTATCAAGTATTCCTCAAGAGATACAAATGTCAAACTCTTTTGGTTTGAGGTCGCCGATCTGCAACACACAGACACACACTGAGTCACTGAGGCCTCCTCTCTCTGATACTCTTACACAGAGTGTTGCCATGGCGACTCGGTGCACTTTTAATCATAATACTTTGAATCTGGTCAATAAGGCATGGGTCGCCACGGAAACATACAGCAACCTGTACCCCCCCCCCCCCCC